>NC_069499.1:1472360144-1472460144 GCF_027579735.1 Bombina bombina | reverse complement strand
AGGGTTAACATTAATGTGAGGTCATAGTAGACCTGGAAACATGTTTTATAACTATCATTCCTCATCTATCTTTCTCCACTGCCTCCTCCCTTCAATCTCTCTTTTTACCCCCTCGCTTCTCTCTGAGGCCATATCTTCTCTTTACACTCTCTCTCATATCTCTTCACTCTTTTTTTTCTCCACTCTTTCTTAACTCTACCCTTTTCTCCACTTTTACTTTTTCTCTCCAGTCTTTCTCTGCCCCTGTTTACCCTCTCAGAAGAAGCAGTCTAAGCACTAATGGGGTCCCTATAGCCCTAGAGGAATAACATATCCTTGCCCTTTCATGGATATATAATTTTAGATAATATTAGTAGACATTCACACACTAACTTTCACTCACCACTGTTAAATTTCCACTCGCCCTGACATAAATATGTCTGTACACACACACACATATATATGTACAGTATATATATATATTTAGACATGTAGATATATGTATCTCTATGTAAAAGCCCTTTGCAGGCCTTTTTTCCCCAACACCCGAGACCTCATATCTTTGAGCACATTAACATTTTAATGCAATTTGTTTAAAAAATATTTTTTATCAGGCAGTATTATTATGAGTGTAACTGTACTGGTAAATGTATTTTTTATGTGTTTTGTGCCAATTTTTTGTCTTGCATAAGAATTAACCAGAGCTCTTAAAGCGAAACGTGTTAATTTGATTCCTCTCAATCAAACGTGTTTACTTTCAACTCATAATACGCACACTATTTCCATTTCACGCAAAGAGCCGCAAAATACCCCTGTAACGGTACCAACCGGATACCAAGGGTTAACACCAGGGAACAATGTCCTGCATAGGGAATCAGCAATTCACAACCCAGCCAGTTTTCAGGTTTTAAACAGAATGACTTTTATTAAGGCTCATATGCCCAGTATTTATGCAGGTCTGACCCCCCCAGAAGGGGGGTTGAAAGAATGTTGTACATTGAATGGAGGGAACACGCCCTTTTACATGATACAATAGAATACCTTGCTCAAGCTGATAACAATTTAAACACAGACACACACTTGTCTTTCCTTATCATCTAGGGTCTGCTCTGAGGTTGATTAAACAATGGACTGTGTATCAATAACATTAATGACAGTGCACAATAGCTGAACACAGTTAACTCTTTCAGTGCTGACAGAAGGGTCTGTCACATCTACATAGCACAATATACAGCCTATAGACAACCTTTCTTATGTTATAGTCCAGAAGTGGCTAGGTTTGCCACAATGCTCCCCCAGAACCAAGCCGGCATACACAGTCTGATCCCAACGGATCGGCTTGGGGATGTCCGGGGCAACAACTTTCGGCTCAAGTAGGCTACGGGGGTTCTCCGCCATCTGCTCCAACTTGGCTCAGTACTGCCCCCACCCCAAACATGGAAGCGTCTCTTCCCGGAGGGACTGGGCTTGGGTAGTCACAGGGTTAACATCAGCGGGATCCATGGGAGCATAGGCAGAAACAAGGGGGGCCAAGTCATTTCCAAGGAGAACATCAGCAGGTAAGTCCTTCTTGACCCCCACATTCACAAGTCTAGCGCCCACTCCCCAATCCAAATGTACCCTGGCAACAGGTAGGCGGAACACAGTGCCCCCTGCTACCCTCACAGCCACAGTGTCTCCAGTGTGCTGTTTCTCAGGCACCAAGTTCTCTTGAAGCAAGGTCATGGTAGCACCAGTATCCCGTAGACAACTGACCTCCTTCCCATTCACTTTAACCCGTTGCCGGTTATTCCGGTGGGCAACTTGCACGGGGTCTGCTTCATGTAGGCTGCCCCAGCATTCTGGCGCCTCTACGTAGCGGGCCACAGGCTGAGGATTATGTGGGATTCCGCCAGCGGGTCTTCTCCAGGACTGTGCTTGATTCGCTGCGTTTAGGGGACACTCTGGTCTTTTGTGCCCTAGTTGCTTACATCCAAAGCACCGAATAGGTTGTGAGTAGCCCCGCGAATTGAACCGGGCTCTCTGAGGGTAGTTCGTGGCCGGAGGCCGTGTGGTATAGCGGTGCGCCGGGGGTTGGTAACTGGCAGCTGCTGGGGTGACTGGGGGTCTGTACTCCACTCTAGCAGTGGGCAATCGGTATACTGCTCCCCCTGCCCCTCGTACTGCCACGGATCCACCAGTGGGTGCTGTATCCGGCACCAAATGGGGAGCTATCAGGGTTAAAGTAGCTCCCGAATCCCGAAGTCCCTGGACCGACATCACCTCATGCAGAATTCCCAGGGGTTCCTCGGCTTGGGTGCTCAACACCTCATGAGCGGCTGGCTCCGTTTGGTAATGGTGAGCAGCCGCCCTTGGGGCCAGGTTCTGTCTGACCTGGTTCCAAGCTTGTCTGCTCCGATTTTGGGTGCACTCACGTGCCATATGTCCCCACTGCTTGCAGGTGTGGCATTGTATATTAGCCCATCCGTTGTTAGGCTGTAGTCCATGGTGCCTCCTGGCATCAAAATGCTGGTCTGCTAATCTGGCTGCTTCGGTTAAGGTGAGGGGTTTTCGATCTCTCACCCATTCTTGGGCTTCTGGGGACAAGCCGTTAAAGAATTGCTCCAACAGCATCAGTTGTCGCAATTCTTCCATGGTGGTAGCTTGGCTGGCCTGTATCCACCCCTGAGATGCTTGATCCAGCTTGTGGGCCCACTCTGCATGGGAATCTCTTTCTGGCTTGCGCAGGCCTCTAAACTTGCGCCGGTATGCCTCTGAGGTAATGGCATATCTTTCCAAGATCGCTCTCTTCACTTTAGCGTAATCCTTGCTGTCCTCCCTGGGTACAGCGCGATACGCTTCTGCTGCCCTACCGGCTAGCTTGCCTGCTAGCACCGGCACCCATACGGACTGCTCCAAATCATGTAACTCGCACAGTCTCTCAAAATCCTGTAAATACCCATCAATCTCATCCTTCTCCTCACAAAACATTTTAAATGCATGGTATGGGATTTTGGGTCTTACTGGGTTGCTGAGTGCGTCCAGAATGGATTCTGCTCGGGAGGATGCATTCCGCGGACTGTGTGCCATCACGTACTCCTGCACATCTGCCATTACCACGGATAGCATATCCCGTGGTACAGGTTGGGGTAAAAATTCCAGCCTGGTCCTCATTTCCCTCTGGTATAGGGTCTCCTCCATGGCTGCTGGAGGCGTAGCGCTGCGAGCTCTGTCTCCCTCCATCAGCTCAGCAATTAATATAGCCTTGGGTTTGCTGCTGCCTATCTTTCCCCTGGCTTCTAGCAGTTCCTTTTACGTTTGTCTCTTTAGCTTAGAATAATCCATCTCCATTCACTTCGGTCCCTGGTACTCCTTCCATCTTAGTCAGTATTGTAGTAATCCCCCTCTTCCTTAGGTTACTGGCTTGTGTAGTTGCTCTTCTGGGCGATAAGGTTCATTCCGTCGCTTGCCACCAATTGTAACGGTACCAACCGGATACCAAGGGTTAACACCAGGGAACAATGTCCTGCATAGGGAATCAGCAATTCACAACCCAGCCAGTTTTCAGGTTTTAAACAGAATGACTTTTATTAAGGCTCATATGCCCAGTATTTATGCAGGTCTGACCCCCCCAGAAGGGGGGTTGAAAGAATGTTGTACATTGAATGGAGGGAACACGCCCTTTTACATGATACAATAGAATACCTTGCTCAAGCTGATAACAATTTAAACACAGACACACACTTGTCTTTCCTTATCATCTAGGGTCTGCTCTGAGGTTGATTAAACAATGGACTGTGTATCAATAACATTAATGACAGTGCACAATAGCTGAACACAGTTAACTCTTTCAGTGCTGACAGAAGGGTCTGTCACATCTACATAGCACAATATACAGCCTATAGACAACCTTTCTTATGTTATAGTCCAGAAGTGGCTAGGTTTGCCACAACCCCATATTGTTTGCATGCTACAGTTAGCTCATCACTCGATCTAGAGCTAAGTCTGCAGTGTGTTTTTCCAAGTCTGAGAATTTTAATGTCCTGATTTGAGAGGGACAGTCCCTAATTCTGAGCCCTGTCCCTCTGAGACAGACAAATGTCCTGGTATGCAGTGTTTCACTTATCCCCACCCATATAAAACGCCAATATACAGACACGCCCATGAACAGCCCAATCATGACCATGATCACACCCACTATGCACCCATGACCCCAACCCCTCCTGACAAAACAGGTACAGCCCCCTTAACCTCCTGAGTCCCTAACACCTATCCACAAACGTTGCGAGGTATGGAGCTTCCAAACTGCAATAATCCTGCATAATGAAGGGAGTTTGGAGCTCTGTAATTGGTTGGTATTGGCATTGTATTGCTGCTCTTTGGAAATAGACCATTTTTTCAGTAGTTGCACTATAAATAAAAATATTAGGTAAGTATGAAATGTTTTAAAATGCATTATTAACACCTTGTCTGCTGCAGTAGTTTTTCAGTAACCAAGCTCCACCCCCGTTTGCCATATTTGGAGGAGTCATTTTGTTATCAAATAATTCATTGCTTTGCAGTTTGTAATCTAATCTTCTCTGCTGAAGCAATTTAGGGACAGATATGTGAAGCCTGTCATATGGTCTTAGTTCTTAGAATTGCAAAACCCATGATTTCAGACCTAAATTACTGGAAAGGGGGACAAAATAAATAAGGAAATATATTGCAAAATTGTTCTACTAAAAAATAAACACATTATATTAAAATCACAAGCTGTATACTGTGTATTTGCAGGTTAAACACATAGGTATAGGCAAGCAATAGAAAATCATGTAACCGGTTACAGCATTATCTTTCTGCTGCTGTATGTGCCCAATTTGCTAACATTTGCCAGACATGAAAAACCGCGCTGACACTCTCAAGGGCTGCCCTCTGGGAATTCTCTAAAAAAAGGGAAAAAGGGGTCTTTCTCCCAGCAAGTTGCTAGATGCCTCCAATAGGAAGTGATGGAACTTACTGGAAAGGGAAACTTCACTGAGGAGAGTGAAGTTAGCAGAGGCCAGGACTTACAATTTAAATATATTTTCAGCATATAGTATCTTACAATCACCTATATTTTCATATACATGTGCTTTTCTATTAGAATAATACATTTTGCACATTTTGACACAATCTCATCACCTTTCAATGTGTGATATAAAACTGTAAGATCTTCAGGGAGAAAATGTTTTGAGAATATGCATAGAGAAGTTTCAAATATAATATAAAACTTCTCGCCCAGACCCAGAGGTGGGAAAACTCATTTTACAAGAAGGAAAACAATACATTTTCAATTTTTATAGGGTTGCCACCTTTCTTGGAAGAAAATACCGGCCATGCTAATTAACATAAATTTGCATAAATAATTAAACAGAATAACTCACAAGCTAAAGCTGATAGGACTGATTTTAAATGCTCATTTGTTTATAACTAGTATTCATCACACTCAGACAGGGCCGGACTGGGACCAAAATTAGGCCCAGACATTTTAAGGCAAAGGAGCCCACTCCTCCCACCTTTTGTTATTTAGCTATACCCAAAAGCTGACAAGTATAATGTACTTAGAGACAAAATCAACATAGAAGTTGAACAAAAGTATGCATTTATATAGTACTTCACTCTCCCAGTAAATAACTGTAATTACAGCATCTTATTGGGAGATGTGGTTAGGTGATTGTAGTTAAAATATAACCTTTATTGGTTTATTTAAAATTGGAGAACAACAACATACAGTTTAAAAACCGCAAAGTAATTTAGACCAGTGGAACGTTATATTAGCTACCCCGTGGGGGTAATGATTAGTAATGGTGTACCCCTTCCCCAATAAATAGGGGGACACTAGATTAAATATGAATTAGAGTGATCTTGTCATCAGATACGTTATGGGTGTGAATCTAATGATTGTAAGTCCCCAGTGGTTGTGGGTTATACTGTACTTCGATCTGTAATAGTATCTTAAAGATGTGGGAGTTATACTATAATTCAATCTGTAACGGTATCACACACAGATGTCAGTAGTATTGGTGTATCTGTAGTGTACTTAATTCCTTTTATTGGATAAAATCACTATACCAATATTTATAATACACCAATACGTACGGTGGTATAGTGACATATGATTTTATACACCACAGAATGTATCTGATCTGTTGTATTGGGTCATTGAAATCCTAAAGAGATTAGGTTAATCGATAGGAATATAACATTTGGTTATATATTCAGAAATTCAAAATCTCTCATTAATATTTTATATAAGGAATTATGTTGTAGTGACATTATACAGATAGTCCAAATATTACAATTATAGTTATCCTTAATACAGACATCCCAACCTGCAAAAACTCATTTCAGGGAGGTGACTTCTCCCGCTACTGCGCCAACACCCCCCCTCCCAGTTTTATACTGGACACCTTGAAACCCTAAATAAGATAGGGACTTAACATTACAGTAGCTTCCCACTAAAGTCACATAAAAAGTAGCTTTATTGCACAACCACATACAACAAACCTATTTTCCAGTTAGTGTACGCTTGTTGAATGCTCAAATATTTTAGAATACGAAGTTTAATTACGTGCAGTAAATAAGGTAGTATTTGTGTTTTATTTTATTAGACTAAGTGGGTTTTTTTTGGTTACTGATGCCTGCTTTGAGAGTTCTATAACGTCCCAGCAACTAAAGGCATTCCTTAAAGAAACACTTTTCTGGCTTTGGGCCACAATGCATCAAAGTACTTGGAGTTTCAGGGAGATTGCACTCCATTTGCTGGCATCAGGGAGCCGCTATTACAATCAGGGAGACTCCCTGAACTTCAGGGAGACTTGGGATGTCTGTTAATATAAAGACTGAGAAACATCATTCCTTATATAAAATATTAATGAGAGATTTTGAATTTCTGAATATATAACCAAATGTTATATTCCTATCGATTAACCTAATCTCTTTAGGATTTCAATGACCGAATACAACAGATCAGATACATTCTGTGGTGTATAAAATCATATGTCACTATACCACCGTACGTATTGGTGTATTATAAATATTGGTATAGTGATTTTATCCAATAAAAGGAATTAAGTACACTACAGATACACCAATACTACTGACATCTGTGTGTGATACCGTTACAGATTGAATTATAGTATAACTCCCACATCTTTAAGATACTATTACAGATCGAAGTACAGTATAACCCACAACCACTGGGGACTTACAATCATTAGATCCACACCCATAACAAGACAAGATCACTCTAATTCATATTTAATCTAGTGTCCCCCTATTTATTGGGGAAGGGGTACACCATTACTAATCATTACCCCCACGAAGTAGCTAATATAACGTTCCACTGGTCTAAATTACTTTGCGGTTTTTAAACTGTATGTTGTTGTTGTTGTTCTCCAATTTTAAATAAACCAATAAAGGTTATATTTTAACTACAATCACCTAACCACATCTCCCAATAAGATGTTGTAATTACAGTTATTTACTGGGAGAGTGAAATGCTATATAAATGCATTCTTTTGTTCAACTTCTATGTTGATTTTGTCTCTAAATTAATCCATGCATAAGCACTCAAGCTAAGGAAATCTAATCCTAGTATACAAGCATCTCCCTTAATACTAGTGTAGTGCTGTTGCACCTCTTTGTTTCCAAGTATAATGTACTTGTTTTATTTACAAACAACACCCTTCTGTCACTGTATTTTGTAAATCGGTTGCTATTAAATAGTAAAAAGTGAAATGTAATTAAAAAAATAAACAGAAGATATAGGAGTTCATATTTAAATAAAGAAAAACTTGTTATAGGCACCCACGGGCACCCAATGCACACACAAAGTACCCCAGTCATCTACAGTCAAACAGAAACAGGCACCCACAGACATCTGGCACCATCCATATGAGCTCTGAGACCCCTGTAGTTAAACTCATGCCCAAAAGGCAAGACACAGGTAAACCCAAAATTACAATTGGCAGCCATTGTGAGGAGGATCATTTTGAAGTAATTCTGGGGGCAGGACACTTTCCTGGGCCATCTCACAGGAACAGTGTGAGGGTTGGGACTTTCCATGATCTGGCTCACAGACAAAGATAGGCATTAAAGGGACACAGGTAAAATTTAATAAAAGGCAGGGCAAGGCTGGGCTGGGCTGGCTCTGTATCATGCACAAATAATGCTGCTGACTGGGCAGTGTAAAGTAATAGTCCCAGCCCATGACTTGCCCTGGCCCACCGGGCAAATGCCTTGTATGCCCTATGATCAATCCAGGCCTGCACACAGAAGAAGTTTCACTGTGACATGGGTTTTCTTTCAATATTTATTCTTTATTTTCTACATTGACATGAACCTTAAAAATACCGTCCGTGACGGTAAAATACCGGCTGTTTGTTTTTTTTTGCAGTATAGTTTTATTACAATTTCTACTCTGTGTTTTAAAAAAAAATTCTGGGTAATTTCAATATAAATTGTACTTTTTCCATAAAATATGATTTTTATAGAACACTTTCTTTACAAATTTAAATGTGACATAACAATACATTTTTTAACTGTGCTTTTCTATTCCAATACTAAATGTATTCATTATATACAATATGTAAATTAAAAAATTTGTGAGCTCTATTAATGTTTACATCTACTTCACATATAGAATTCCACCAGGTACTTCATAGTACTAGCAAGATTTCTTACAAAATATTGCAAGCCCACAGACATTTAATTAATTCCATTTACTTATTCATATTATAAGTGTCTGGAAAGCAAACATATCATGATCGATCAGCAATACCTCATCATCCCACTAGAGGGTGCATGTGAATAACAGAATGACAGCTGGGGTTGGTTTGTTGTGTTGGGTTTCCAAATCTCCAGGGAATCCATGAGAGACCGCAGAGATAAAGGAATGAGACAGACCTGCTCAGGGAGGGCAGTGAGCTCTCAACTGACACAGAGACAGCTCATAACCTGACATGCCAGCTTAAGCCTTACATGCCCATCTGTCTCTCTCTAATATGGAGCTACCTGTTTTAATAGATAACACACAACGAAGCAGGATTTAAATACGACCACCTTCAATTGTGCCTCTGTGACATGTGCTACCAATAGCTCTCATCTGCCTACAACCGAACACCTTGCCATGAAGGACGGGGCTGAATCTAAGGACCAGCAGCTCACGGTGAGTCCCGAATGCAATACCCACCTTGGGGACTGTGATAAGTGTTTTGTGTTTGTGATCTCCAGGAACTGACACTTGTGTAGCATAGTAGGATAACAGCATTACAGTGTGTGTCTTATTTAATAAATATAGAATTATTTATCAGTTTCCTAGTGGAGGGCTGTGGTGCTCCGTGTGACTGGACGTTGTTAATAAGGACACACACTTTATTGTATATGATATTGGGGTTTAGCCCAATATTGTTGCTTCAAAACTTAGTGGGTGGAATATTGTGAGGAGAGAGGAGAGATCTAAATTTAGGGTTAGGATAAGGATTAACCCCTTGGATCCCAGAGAGGACTATTACCCAATGTGTCATCTAAGGGGTTAACAGTAGATTGCCCCTGGTGGAAATGTTGTATCTATTATTGGTGCCCAGGTGACATTGCTGTGCCTAGGTCACTATATTGCCATTTAGGTGAAATGTACTATTTGATCCAATATAAAACTAAGACATCAATGGTAGTGATGAGGTTAATGCTCCATTATGTGACTCTTGTTTGGAATTAATATGTGTTTTTTTTAAAATTGAATTGTATTTATTTATTTTTTGAAGGTGAACAATAATATATTATTCAAAGGGTCATAATGGTCAAAGCATTTTTTATTAGAGGCATCTTTGCTATAGCATAATAAAAACAAATGTTGCTGCTCCAGTGGTAGTTAAAACTATGCATCTGCCCAGTGTGCATGTGCTGCACAGAGCCTTGCACTTTCAGCAGGTGCAAGTTAACAACGCTGGTGCATGTAGCATACAGATGTATGCTTTGTATGTCTTGTCAGTGAAACCTATTGCAAAAATACTTTCAAAATTAGTGCATATAAGTTTTGATTGTTAAAGGGACACTAAACCCAAATGTTTTCTTTCATGCTTCAGATAGAATATGAAATTTTAAGCAGCTTTCTAATT
Source organism: Bombina bombina (assembly GCF_027579735.1). Classification (NCBI taxonomy): domain Eukaryota; kingdom Metazoa; phylum Chordata; class Amphibia; order Anura; family Bombinatoridae; genus Bombina; species Bombina bombina. The sequence goes on along the minus strand of NC_069499.1, from coordinate 1,472,450,047 downwards.
TACTCCTATTATCAAAAAAATTTTTCGTTCTCTTGCTATCTTTTTTTTAAAAGCAGTAATGTAAATCTTAGCAGACAGCCCATTTTAGGTTCAGCACCATGGATAGTGCTTGCTTATTGGAGGACTACATTTACCCACTAATAAGCAACAATAACCCAGGTTCTCAACCAAAAATGGGCCGGCTCCTATGCATCACATTCCTACTTTTTAAATAAAGATAGCAAGAGAACGAAGAAACATTGATAATAGAAGTAAATTAGAAAATTGCTTAAAATTGCATGCTCTATCTGAATCATGAAAGAAAAAATTTGGGTTTAGTGTCCCTTTAAAGAATCCTCAGATTAATATTATTATCCTTGAAAAAGTGCAGCAGCCTTAAATGTACACAAACTAACTCAGAAATATATAGAAATAAATACATTGGATTTAAACAATCTCACCTGTAAACTATCTGTTGTGTTGCAAATGAGGAATGCGGAGGAGTAGTGTAGATTAAAAAATAAATACTTTACCATAACAACCTTTTTGCTGCACATAAGCAGCGTGGAGTGGATCACCACAAAATACTTGCATGTTGCAGGTAGAAATATACTTATTAGGGGGGTGTGGGGCAAGTAACAAGGTACTTCAGTATTTCATTATGACCCTAGGCCTTAGGTTAGAAAATCAAGATGTTAAAAAAAAAATGACTCAAACAGTTGCCCAATGTGATCACAGAACCCCAAATTAATATTGTATGATATTTGGGTCTACAACCAGCAAAAGGTTATTTTTCACTAATCTTTATTCATATAAAGTTTAAGACAAATGTCACAATGCCTATGTTATACCATCAGTTTCTATACAAAATGTGTAGCATAGCTCTGTCTTGGCTAAAGGGTTAATGAGCACTGCAGCCTGCGGGTTCAGTGTTTTTGTTTGTGTCATGTATATACTCTTCGTGCATTGTTCGCAAGTCCTGTTCACACCACACTGCACAGTAATTGTTTGTGTGTTAATCCCTTGCTGGGGGTCTGCAGACAAGGTTTAGAATTGTCCTATAATTAACTGCAATTATGTTTTACATAATGAGCTTTCAAAGCCAAATCACTTTCACAGGATTAATTAACTGTCACTGCACATATTGTATAGTTAGAAGTTGATTTAAAGGGACAGTTTACTCAAAAATGTTCTCCCCTTTAATTTGTTCCCAATGATCCCCTTTACCTGCTGGAGTGTATTAAATTGTTTACAGGTAGCTCCTTTACCCTTATATTGGCATTTGAAATTGTTAATTTAGCATGTGGTATCCCCACCTATTCTGAAAGTTTGTGGCCGCGCGTACCAGCTATAGATAATCTTTGTAAACACAGCCAGCAGAAGAAATTACACTCCCAGTGTGATAAAGCAGAGATAAGGTAATAAAATGTTGATTTTCCATTGTTCTCTCAAAGTATTGGTGATTGTTTTAAGGACAGATATAAGATAAAGAAGCAGGTATGTGTGCACAATGTGATACAGTAATGAGATCTGATTATACCTACAAGCTCAACCCATTTTATTAGGTTGTGGCTTCAAAACACAAAATCAGAGCTTTAATATACAGAAATAAACCTTAAAAAGCTAATTTTCATAAATTTTTTACTCTGCAGTTGGTAAAAAAAGCAATTGTAAACACATTAAGGGAAAAACTATTTTACAGTATACTGTCCCTTTAATAAGAAAAAACAGCAGTGATGTGTTCTATCTTCAGTTCTTGTTTTAGAGGTCTACATTCTAACTTAGGGGTTCATTTTAATCTTTCCAAGATTCTTGTTCCCTAAAAAAAAAGTTGACTACAAAACAATCACAATCTTTGTGAGTCAAACACAGTAGAGATTGATGATAACTAACACAATATTTAATCTCCAGTTCACAATCGATAATGGCGATCACCAAAAAACTGAAATGGATTAATGGAATCATTGTCAGTGTTTTGCAATTGGATAGAGTGATGTTTCTGATAACTGTTACATTTAAATTTGACAATCTGAAGTCGTTTGTAAATGGCCATGATGTGTTTACTAGGCAAGTTTGTTTAATTATTTTTTTTTTTTTGTCTTTTTAAACATTTAGGACCAGATTTAAAATGGAGCACTATTTAATGCTCCCGCTCAAGTGTTAATTGTGCTAGAAGTAAGCTTTTTGTGCTTGTCGGGTTGCGCTCCTATTATGAGTTGAAAGTAAACTGTTTTTGCTCTCACACTAACCCGACGAGCGTAAAAAGCCGAAGCTAGAATATCGCGTGTGCGTGCACGTATTCCCCCATAGAAGTAATGGAGAAGAAAACCTAACACCCTACTCTTGCGCTAACCCGATCGCATATTCTCATGTGTGCTAACTCGACATGAAATATGAATATTTCACATTCCAATGTTCTTCACATCGCAGAATATGTTCATTTTATTCATAAATGTATATTTCTACTTATATCTGATGGTATTTTTGTATAATATATATTTATACCGATATATATCTATATATATATATACAGTATATATATATATATATATATACTCATGATTTCATGATTTTATATATATATATATATACAGTATATATATATATATATATATATATATACTCATGATTTTATATATATATATATATATACAGGAAAACCAAATCCTCCCTCCTACTTCAGCCACCTGGGTGCAAATATAGCCAAATGTATACTTCCAATAAATAATGCACTCTCAGGATTTTGTGGGAAAAAAAGTCAACTTTATTAGATGACGTTTCAGGGAACGCAAGTCCTTTTCTTCAGATCAAAAAAAGTGAACCTTTTTTTATCTGAAGAAAGGGACTTGAGTTCCCTGCAACATCATCTAATGAAGTTGACTTTTTTTTCACAAAATCCTGAGTGCATTATTTATTGGAAGTATATATATATATATATATATATATATATATATATATATTGAAATGCATAGAACACATTCTGCTATGGGCAGACTATAACACTTTATTAAATATGAATATTGCATGAATATGTTTTTAATGTTTTCATCTACTTGACTGCAAAGGTCTCCAATGCACTTATATATATGCCTATATGTGTACATATGTATTTATGTGTTTATATTTGTATATATGTCTGTAAATACATATATACACATATAAATACATACATATATATAAATATTTATATATACATATAAACATATACATATTTAGACATGTATATGTATGTATTTCTATGTTAAAGCCTTTGCCTGGCTTTTTGCCCCTAACACCTGAGACTTCCTATCTTTGAGCACTTAAAACTGTGCAATATTTTTTTTTGAATAATTTTTATTAGATAGTGTTATTATGAGTGTAACTTTACTTTGTAATGCATTTTTGATGTGTTTAGGGAGACTTTTTTGTTTCGCAAAACAGTTAATCAGAGCTCTGAAAACACAGTAATCATTCTATTGTAAATAGCGATAGTGTTCAAGCAATCACATTTACTTTCAACTCATAATACGAGCGCTAAGCCCAAATAGCGCAAACACCCACAATAAACGCTTATCACTCGCACACAAATGTTTGTGCTCTATTTGTAATCTGGCCCTTAATTAGTGATGTCGCGAACCTAAAAATTTCGGTTAGCGAACGGCGGACTCGAACTTCCGCTACTGTTCGCGAACCGGCGAACCGCCATTGACTTCAATAGGCAGGCAAACTTTAAAACCCACAAGGACTCTTTCTGGCCACAATAGTTTTGGAAAAGTTGTTTCAAGGGGGCTAACACCTGGACTGTGGCATGCCGGATGGGGATCCATGGCAAAACTCCCACGGAAAATTACATTGTTGATGCAGAGTCTGGTTTTAAGCCATAAAGTGCCTTAATCACCTAACATTCCTAATTTTTTTTTGAATAACGTGCTTTAAAACATCAGGTATGATGTAGTATCGATCAGGTAGTGTAAGGGTTACGTCCGCTTCACAGTGACAGACCAAACTCCCCATGTAACGCACCGCAAACAACTGCAAACAGTCCATTTGCACAACCACGAGTTAGATAGATTTGATAGTTAGATATATACATTACATAGATCAATAGATGCAATATACATATGATAGATACAAATTACATAGATCAATAGATGCAATATACATTTGATGATAGATACAAATTACATAGATCAATAGATGCAATATACATTTGATGATAGATGCGAATTGCATAGATCAATCTATGCAATATACATTTGATAGATACAAATTACATAGATCAAAAGATGCAATATACATTTGATATATACGAATTACATCGATCAATAGATGCAATTTATATTTGATAGATACGATTGATAGTTAGATAGATTTGATAGATAAATAGATAGATTTGATAGATATATGATTTCCCTGAAGAGTATAACAATAAGACATGCGGTCTGGGACTGGGACCCGTGGTGTGTTAAGTAGTATTATTCTTAGCAGTTTACTACCTGTTACTCCACCTATCGGGGGAGGTCTATATGGGCTGCATTTTTGGAACAGGGAGATGGAAGAAGATGATTGGTCTGTCCTCCTACTTCAAATTTGGCCTAAACACAAGTGGCTGTCTCAAATAAGTCCGGCCACGAGATAGATAGATTTGATAGATAGATATATATAATTTGATAGCTAGATAGAATCGATAGAAGATAAATAGATCGATTTGATAGATATATAATTACCCTTACAAAGTATAATAATAAAACATGCGGTCTGGGAGCCATGGTAACTAGGTTGTGTTAAGTAGTACTATTCTTAGCACTTTAATCCCTGTAACTTCCCCTATCGGGGGAGGTCTATATGGCCTGTATGATCACCCTGACAAATTATAACAACAAGACATGCGGTCTGGGACCCATGGTAACTAGGTTTTGTTTATATTAGTACTATTCTTAGCACTTTAATCCATGTTACTCCCCCTATCTGTGTAGGTCTATATGGCCTACATGATTTTTTTTTTTTAAATATACAATAATGTTAAGCAGATATGAGTGGTGGCTGGCACAGCAGTTAACCACAGTATATGCTGTGTAAGCCTGACACACAGGCCTGATAGAAAATGAAATTAGATTACACTAGCAAAATGATTTAAAAGTTTTGTTGTTTAAATTTACACTAATGTTAAGCAGATATGAGTGGTGGCTGGCACAGAGCAATTAACCACAGTATATGCTGTGTGAGCCTGAGACACAGGCCTGATATAAAATGAAATTAGATTACACTAGCAAAATGATTTAAAAGTTTTTTTTTTAAATTTACAATAATGTTAAGCAGATATGAGTTGTGGCTGGCACAGCAATTAACCACAGTATATGCTGTGTAAGCCTGACACACAGGCCTGATAGAAAATGAAATTAGATTACACTAGCAAAATGATTTAAAAGTTTTGTTGTTTAAATTTATACTAATGTTAAGCAGATATGAGTGGTGGCTGGCACAGAGCAATTAACCACAGTATATGCTGTGTGAGCCTGAGACACAGGCCTGATAGAAAATGAAATTAGATTACACTAGCAAAATGATTTAAAAGTTTTTTTTTTAAAATTTACAATAATGTTAAGCAGATATGAGTGGTGGCTGGCACAGCAATTAACCACAGTATATTCTGTGTAAGCCTGACACACAGGCCTGATAGAAAATGAAATTAGATTGCACTAGCAAAATGATTTAAAAGTTTTGTTGTTTAAATTTACACTAATGTTAAGCAGATATCAGTGGTGGCTGGCACAGAGCAATTAACCACAGTATATGCTGTGTGAGCCTGAGACACAGGCCTTATAGAAAATGAAATTAGATTACACTAGCAAAATGATTTAAAAGTTTTTTTTTTTTTAATTTACAATAATGTTAAGCAGATATGAGTGGTGGCTGGCACAGCAATTAACCACAGTATATGCTGTGTAAGCCTGACACACAGGCCTGATAGAAAATGAAATTAGATTACACTAGCAAAATGATTTAAAAGTTTTGTTGTTTAAATTTACAATAATGTTAAGCAGATATGAGTGGTGGCTGGCACAGAGCAATTAACCACAGTATATGCTGTGTGTGCCTGAGACACAGGCCTGATAGAAAATGAAATTAGATTACACTAGCAAAATGATTTAAAAGTTTTTTTTTAAAAAATTTACAATAATGTTAAGCAGATATGAGTGGTGGCTGGCACAGCAATTAACCACAGTATATGCTGTGTAAGCCTGACACACAGGCCTGATAGAAAATGAAATTAGATTACACTAGCAAAATGATTTAAAAGTTTTGTTGTTTAAATTTACACTAATGTTAAGCAGATATCAGTGGTGGCTGGCACAGAGCAATTAACCACAGTATATGCTGTGTGAGCCTGAGACTCAGGCCTTATAGAAAATGAAATTAGATTACACTAGCAAAATGATTTAAAAGTTTTGTTGTTTAAATTTACACTAATGTTAAGCAGATATCAGTGGTGGCACTAATCACAGTATATGCTGTGAGCCTCACACACAGGCTGAAAGCCAGGCAAATGCAAATAAAATTACAAATAATAATAAAAAAAAAAAGACTGAAGTTCTAGCTCTAAAAAGGGCTTTTTGGGGTGCTGTCCTTACAGCAGAGATTAGATGAGTCCTTCAGGATTGTAGTGGTCACTAAATACACTAGCCTAGCTATCTATTTCCCTATAATGTCAGCAGCAGCAACACTAAACCTCCTCTCACTAAGAAAGCAGGATCGTAATGAATCTAAAATGGCTGCTGCCCAGGAGCTGGGAGGGTCTGTGAGGGAGTGTCTGCTGCTGATTGGCTCAAATCTGTCTGAAGGCTGTGAGATACAGGGTCAAAGTTTCCTCAATGATGACGAATAGGGGGCGGATCGAACATCGCATATGTTCGCCCGCAGCGGCGAACGCGAACAAGCTATGTTCGCCGGGAACTGTTCTCCGGCGAACTGTTCGCGACATCACTACCCTTAATATATTAAAAAATATTATTTATTTATTTTTAATTCATTGAGAAACCTCATTTTCGATTTTAGTGAGATTTCCATCTAAAATCAAGAACAGTGCAGGAAATGATTTTCCATAAGAAGAAAGTGGCTGCAATGTATCTCATGTTCTATATTGGAATCGTTCTCATATTCGTGAAACTGCTAAATGACAAGGTTTTAAAGTAGGCAAAAGTTCCAAAATTCACTCTACAGACAGAGTTTTGTCTTAGGCAAAAATCTAAAGTTTTACTGTAAGAAGATAGTGACACAAGGTCTAGATCAGTGATTTTTAACCTTTTTTTTGCCGTGGCACACTTTTTTACATTAAAAAATCCTGTGGCACACCACCATCCCAAAATTTTAAAAAAATTACACATTGTAGCCTAATACAGCATATATATATACACATACACACACATACTGTATGTGTTGTGCTGTTATGCCATGCCTCCTACAAACTACCCCTGCACTGGGAGTAAAAAACAAGCAAAGTTTAAAAAATATGTCACACTGTTGTCAGTCTGCCGTGGCACAACTGAGAATCTCTCACGGCACACTAGTGTGCCACGGCACACTGGTTGAAAAACACTGGTCTAGATAATGTAAATCACATTTATTCAAAACACAATTTTTGCCAGTTAACAAGACGGAGTGGCAATCGGTTAGATCTTAATTTCCGATACGCAACAACTGATAGAAATCCTATTTAATAAGATGAAATTACTGTAACTTACAATCATGGAAACGTGATTATGAAAGGGAAATAAAGATGGTAAGAATGTGATTCCATTTCTAGATGTTGCAGTCATGATATTTATTTTCTTGCGTTTCCTACGGTTCTAGTTAGCTGTATGAGATATTATGCATATATCTATTAAATACATATACATATATTCATTTTTATCTCACCCAATACTGACAGGTTATACAATAGTGATGAATATTGGTTTAATGAATCTAGACCACAAATTCATATATCTAAAATGGCGGCAGCGCTCATTCAGAGTCTATTGCAAGATAATAGAATTAATCAAAATCTTCTTGGAATACTCACATGTCGTAAGGGTAAGTTTTGCACTTTATCAGGTACCTTTAGCTGTTGAATTCTATGAGTACATTTTGTTGTTGATATTTAGCTTCCTTGTGGTCAAATGGATTGGGGCCCGCCAAAGTCAATACTGTCCATGCATTAATCTAAAATGATTAAGATACCCAAAGGCACTGACAAATTATACTACAGGACAAAATCCCCTCTATTTGGCCTCTAATTATTATTTGGGTATGTGAGGTGCTATGTATCTTTAAACATTGTTAGGATTGGTGTTTAAATTTCACACCAAACTTATGATACATAAATTAGCACTGTCCATGCATTGTATGGACACATTTTCCGATATCTGATCCGATCTTTTACCAGTAAGAAAATGAATGTCCATTATTGGAAAATGCATATCAAGAGCTGATGAACAGCCAATAAACGCTATTGACAAGATTTGAATGAAGGCTGTTATATGAGAAAGTGTCCTAGGTAACTTGAATTGTGGTTTATGTGTAGAAGCGTGAAAGGAAAACAGAGTTTTAAACAGATTTTGCTTATACTGCGATTACAACCCTTTTCGTGAGTGGAAGTAAAGTTGTAAAGGATTTATATTTGTTTATTTTTCATGAAAAATATTAAAGGATTAGGAAAGTCAAAATTAAACTTGCATGATTCATGTAATTTTGAAGACACTTTTTAAATTCACTTCTGTTTTCAAATGTGCTTCATTGGTATCCCGTTCTGAAAAAGAATATGCACATATCCTACACTAGTGGGAGCTAGCTGCTGATTGGTGCCTGCGCACATTTGTCTCTTCTGATTGGGTAACTAGATGTGTTCATCTAGCTGCCAGTAGTGCAATGCCCCTTCCCTTCAGCAAAGGATAACAAGAAAATGAAGTGAATTTGATAATAGAAGTAAATTGGAAAGTTGTTTAAAGGGACAGTCAAGTCTAAAATAAGCTTTCATGAGTCAGATAGGGCATGTCATTTTAAACAACTTTCAAATTCAGGTCATATACTCATTTCTTAGACCTTGAAGGCTGCCTCTTTGACAGTTTTTCTCCACTAGAGGGCGTTAATTCATGTGTGTCATATAGATAACATTGAACTCACGCACGTGAAGTTACCTAGGAGTCAGCATTGATTGGCTAAAATGCAGAGTTTGTCAAAATAACTGAAATACATTGCAGAGGCTTAGATACAAGGTAATGACAGAGGTAAAAAGTGTATTTTTATAACTGTGTTGGTTGTGCAAAACTGGGGAATGGGTAATAAAGGGATTATCTATCTTTTTAAACAACACAAATTCTGGTGTTGACTGTCCCTGTAAAATTGTAAGTTCTATCCAAATCATGAAAGAAAATTTTAGGGTTTCCTGTCCCTTAAATGCTACAACAACAAAAGTATTTGATTTCAGAAGGAAGGTATGTGAGCTAACTTTCTAGCAGAGGTGTTAGGAATCAATATTTACATAAACCATAACAGTTTAAATGGAAGAACAGTGTGGATTTTGTGTCTCCTTTGTTTTATATGCTAACAAAATAGATGTCTGCATAACCCTTTACAGAAAGGTTCTATGTAATAAATAAATAAAAAAGCTGGTGATAAACATAGTGCTAACATATGGATGTACCGAATAGTTGAGTATTAGCAAAGTAAATCAAGGGTTATAATCTGGGGTGGGTTTGGGGACATATTAAGTATATGCATCACAATTAGATTTGTGTTCCCCTTTGCAGCCAGATGTTCATTAGTGAGATAGCAGTTGTATGTAATTTGTGAGGACCTTTTTCAACCACTCTCTTCTCTCTCCACACAGGTCGCCCTCCGGATCCGGCCCATAAATGAGAATGAGTTGGTGGAAGGAGCCACACTCATCGCTCACAAGGTGGATGAGCAGGTACGTACGTGGCTTTGTGTAAGGGGGGGCTGAGGGTCAGCTGTCAGATCCCTACACACAGACCCCTGCAGTCAATACCTAACCAGACTGACGGGCAGCAGGTCCTATGACAGTCATGCTCTGTAATACTATATGCTGCTTAGATATGGTGGTGAAAGTGCAATTTGCTTGGTAGATCAAATAGTCCTGTGGACATTCGTTTTGGACAATTAAATGTTTATAAGAATTAAATACCATTAAAATTCAGTAATTGAAAGTAATTTCCTTTTTTTTATGTTACTTTCATTTTTGAATGTTCATAATTAGATTGCGTCCTAGTTAGAAGTTCAATAGTTCATGTTGTTGGGAATTTAGTAAATTGATACATAATAGATACAAATATAACAGATGTGTTCAGCTAGCTCCCAGTGATGTTTTGCTGCTCTGAAGCTGACCTTTTGCAGCGATAGTACAATAAAAATACCCTTTACCCTCACTGTAATGTTACCTCCCTCTTTTCACAGTTACCTGTGTGTTACTCCCACCCTACTGTCTCCTTTTCCCTTCTCTAACCCTACTCTATTTGCATAAATACCTCACTGCCTCTCATCTTCTTTATCTCTGCACCCTGTCTGCTCTGATGTTGGCTTTGCACAGTGTCACTCATGTCCCTTCCCAGGCAACTTTCAGCAGCTTTAGGGTGTGTTTGCTGGGGTAACCAAGGTCATGTTAATCTGTCCAGCTGTCCCTGCCTTTAGCATTAAGCCTCGGGCCTCAGACTATGGATCAGTAGCTATAAAACAGACAAGATTATTGTGATATACAGTAGAGCAGTTGAATCATTATATTTACTTTAAAGGGACAGCATTCCCTAATGTATTAAAAAACAAACAACTCCTTCCTCTCTTGAATAAATCAACATTTTCTTATCACACTTTAGCAGTAAGGCAGAGGCAGTTGTCCATATTAGCCAATAAAAAGTAGTAGTAATTTCATTTTAAAGGGACAGTCTAGTCAAAATTAAATTGTCATGATTTAGATAGGGCATGCAATTTTAAACAACTTTCCAATTTTCCTTTATCATCAAATTTGCTTTGTTCACTTGGTACTCTTTTTTGAAAGCTAAACCTAGGTAGGCTCATTTTCTAAAATCTAAGTCCTTGAAGGTTGCCTTTTATCTTAGTGCATATTGACAGTTTTTCACAGCTAGACAGCGCTAGTTCAAGTGTGTCATATAGGTAACATGCTCACTCCCATGGAGTTATTTATGAATCAGCACTGATTGACTAAAATGCATGTCTGTCAAAAGAGTTGAGATGAGGGGGCAATCAGCAGAGGCTTAGATACAAGGTAATAACAGAGGTAAAAAGCTTATTAATATAACTGTGTGGGCAATGCAAAACTGGTAAATGGGTAATAAAGGGATTATTTATCTTTTTAAATAATAAAAATTCTGGAGTAGACTGTCCTTTTAAGCATCTATTAGTTAAAGGGACAGAAAACAGAGTAAATTACACAGTATAATAAAGTGGTGATTATAACTGCTTTAATTAATGTATAAAGTTACCTAATAACTGTTAGATTTCATGTAGAAAAGTATCTGTAAAATTATCCCCATAGAATGCCCCACCCCATATTAAAATAAAATACAATTAGATAGAGGTCACCAGAACACTGCCACCTCTCTTTTAATTTTTTACCGTAAAGCAAACAGTAGATCACGCAGTCCACAGTATTGTGATTCACTGTTTTTGTGCCTTGGTGGAACAAGATTGTTGTAGGGACAGTATACACTCATTTTCATATAACTGCATGTAATAGACACTACTATAAGGAATAAGATGCACAGATATTGATATAAAAATCCAGTATAAAATGGTTTAAAAACTTACTTAGAAGCTTTCAGTTTAGCTCTGTTGAAAAGGTAGTTGGAAAGCCCACTGCAAGTGGTAAATAAGACACTCCCCCTCCCCCTTCTTTTGCATATGAAATGACCTTTTACACAAACAGGAGCAAGCTGGAGTAGGTATCTGATGGTATTCAAATAAAACTTTTGGGCTTGGTTAGGAGTCTGAAAATCAGAGCAATGTTATTTAAAAATAAGCAAAACTATACATTTTTTAAAAAAACAAACTTTGTGGGCTTTATAAATAGATTATCTACAAAACATTTATGCAAAGAAATAATGAGTGTATAATGGCCCTTTAACCCTTAAAGCAAAAGGAGCAACTCAGTGTTACATATTATATCATATATCATTGCCACCTTGAATTTATATCCGGTAAAATCCCCGGAATATCTTATTCTATGACATATACAACTTTTTTTAAAAAAAAGTGATTTATTGTGTACATTGGTATGTCGGCTCAGCTGCAGGAAATACTTTGGAAGTACGCTTGCGCCAAAGACAGTTCAGCCAACTGGACGCACTTCCTGTTTTCCCGCTCATGTGATCAGATCCACTGTATACATTTGTAATTTTTTAATTGCTGTGCCTTAAGTACTGTGCATGTGCAGCAAAAAAAAGGTATTATGCTCTATAACAACTCGGTTTGAGTGGGTTGTCACTACCCACTTGTCTGTACCACCTTGCAGCAACTAAAAAGAAAAAATCCTGCAGGCTTGAGGGGGCGGGGCCCGTAAGAGCCCTCCTGGATTGAGAATAAAATAGATTTTTTATTTTTAAGAATTGTGCTTCTGCTTACCTAATTAAGATAGATAAACTATTTAAACCCAACTTTATTAATGTCTGAAGTAACTTTTTATTTATTTATTATATATGCCCCTTTAAGTTAAGGAGAGGCAAAGAGATCAGTTTATGGAAGAAGTGAAATATGTATAAAGAATAACAAAAAAAGAGAGCCAGACATTCAGTGGCCAAGAGACATGGGGCCGATTTATTAAGTTGTGAATGCAGCTGTTTACGCGTGAGCCTTCAGGCCCCCCAGGAAACAAAAGATAAGAAGCAGCTGTCTAAGACCACTGCTCCTTAACTCATCCACCACCTCTGAGGTTTTGACAGCAATCATCCCTAACAGATACCATCGTTATGATTGACACCCCCTGCTAGTGGCTGATTGGCTGCGAATGTGCAGGGGGCGGCATTGCACAAGCATTTCACTAGAAATGCTTGTGCACTGTTAAATGCCGACAGCGTATGCTGTCGGCATTTAGCGATGTTGGGCGGACATAATCGGCTACAGCGAATCATGTTCATCCGATATTTAATAAATCTACCCCCTGATGTGCAAAAACATTGTATGAAAACTGAAAAGATTATATTTTTCTTTATTTACTAAGTCTTTGTAATTCATTAGAATAGCTGCTATTTGGGTACATACATTAGTTTTTATTACATATATATTACGGAAAAGCTAGTTAAACATGCAAAATAAATATTCTAGTGGAGGTGGGCGGGACTTGTGGGAAGTGGCAGGAGGGACAGGGCTTTATATGGATAGGGTTGGATTGAGTCTGGGTGTGTTGTGGGCGGAGCCAGGGATGTCTTCAGAAAGAGGACATTTGAGGTTGAGGGAGCAGACTTTCCAAACCATGACATCCCAGCTAGAATGGGGAAGTTTGTAAAGTATGTGAAACAAAAATGCACAATCAATGCAAACATAAAACATGACAACACATTTGGTATTGCTGCTGCTGATTGATTGATTCTGTATAAATAAATATATACACAATATATATATATATATATGTAATTTTGTTAAAACAAAAAACAGTCATACTTATAATATAATCATATACAAAAACTTTAACAGCTATGTAGACAACCAGAAAACATACAGATATGTTGTGTTTTTTTCATGCCTACTAATATAGCAAAGTCCATTTAAAATCAGTGCAAAAGAAAATTAGTAACTCCCAATATTTCCCTGATGCTCTCCAGGAGAGGGAGGTGAGGGCGGCTTATGTGTAGTTCCCCCCCTAGTGTTTGATTTGAGGAGCCATATTGGGAGGTGTGGGCACTCAGGTGTACTGTGGGGGGTGTATTGTATATATTATGTAGTTTGGCTAAAGCAGTAAACAACAATCAAGCAGGTTGTCCTTAGGAAACAAACCATTTTATGTTTACTTTCCCTTTAAATTTATTCACTTTGATTGGAAACATCTTAAAGGGACATTGAATACTTTGAGATTGTAATATAAACTGTTAATTGTCTATAGTAAAACAACTTTGCAATATACTTTCATTATTTATTTTGTCCTAATTTCTTGTAATTTAACTCTGAATATTGTGGGATTTACAATTCCTGTTAAAAGTGGAAGTGCAGACTCCATTCTACACATTCATTGGTTACACACTTTAGTGACCCATTTATACATTTCCCAAATTGGCCTCCGCAGAGAAGTAAACCTAGGTTACAATATGGCTTCATATATTGCTTTATGGACACTAAAACTTAGCATTTTTTATATTTAAACAAATAATACATTTAAAAAAAGCACACCTGCATAATATTCTCAGGATAATCTTTGCTTTGAATACATAATTCTGTAAATCATTAATTTAGTGTTGGTAGACGTTTCATTACTGCTGTAGTTATAAATTATTACCTGGCAATAAAAATGAATATTGGCTATGATGTTATTATTATGTACTAAACAAATCTTGAAAAAAATATATAATTCTATCAGCTAAACACATTAAAATACTTTACTTTTTTCCCATGACAATATGAAAATTTTCTTTCATGATTTAGATAGAGCATACAATTTTAAACAACTTTCTATTTTACTATTATGAATTCTTCGTTCTCTCTGTATCTTTTGTTTAAAATGTAAGCTTAGGAGCCGGCCCATTTCTGGAGCACTATATGACAGCAGTTTTGCAAGAATGTTATCCATTTACAAGAGCACTAGACGGCAGCACTATTTCATGCTATGTAGTGCTTCAGATGCCTACCTAGGTATCTCTTCAACACACAATATCATGGGAACGAAGCAAATTTGAAATCAATTGGAAACTTTTTATAAGGGTATGTTCTGTCTGGAACCCAATAGAAAATATTTGGGTTTCATTACCCTTTAAAGTCAAGGTCAACTTAAAAGTACAGCCTCACGGCATTGTAAAGACTTATAAAAAATGAGCAGGAGTTTGTCATGAATTTTTTAAAATCTATTTATTTTCTTGTATTTTTACCTTTAAACTGCTCTGCCGATAAGCGCAGCACTCCCGCCCGCCATCTTGTCTAATTGATTGACAGATGACGATTCTTAAACCAACTAATCCTTGTTTCCCCCCCGGGGCATTCAGCCCCTTTGCGTAAACGTCATGGCCAGGGGGGCAACAAGGATTAGTTGGTTTAAGACCATTATCTGTCAATCAATTAGATGGCGGGCGGGAGTGCTGCGCTTATCGACTGAGCAGTTTAAAGGTAAAAATATAAGAAAATAAATAGATTTTAAAAAAATTCATGACAAACTCCTGCTCATTTTTATAAGTCTATGCAATGCCGTGAGGCTGTACTTTTAAGATGACCTTCACTTTAAGTTAAAGCTTTTTTTTAAACTAATTTAAATTAATTTATGAAAGTTAACGTGCTCTTATTTAAAAAGATGGGGGAAAATTAAAGGGACAGTCTACTTCAGAATTTTTATTTTTGTAAAATATAGATAACCCCTTTATTACCCAGTTTTGCATAACTAACACGGTTATATTAATAAACTTTTTACCTCTGTGATTACTGTGTATCTAAGCCTCTTCTGACAGCCCCCTAATCACATGCCTATTTATTGTCTATTGACTTGCATTTCAGGCATTTAGTGCTAACTCGTAAATAACTCCACGTGCGTGAGCACAATGTTATCGATATGGCACATATGAACTAACACCCTCTAGCTGTGAAAAATACATTCAGAAAAGAGGCGGCCTTCAAGGGCTTAGAAATTAGCATATGAGCCTACCTAGGTTTAGTTTTTAACTAAGAATACCAAGAGAACAAAGCAAATTTGATTATAAAAATAAATTGGAAAATTGCATGTCCTATCTCAATCATGAAAGTTTAATTTTGACTAGACTGTCCCTTTAATCATAAGTTTATTCTGGAGAATTAATGCCATCAAGACAGTGAGTTTTCCAAGAATGCAATACTCTATGCAGATGATACCATTATGATACACTTATTATTATTAGAGATAGGAAGAGCTGGTCAGAGGTTATTTATAATAATAATAATAATAAAGATATGACACTTTATACAACATTCAATAATTATACATGGGGTGCCAAAAAAAGAAGATTAGTTTAATAAAATTACAAAGTAAGGTGGACATCAAAACTAAACTTTCAGAATCCAGATAGAGTCTACATTTTTTTCTCATACAATTTTCGAATTAACTTGTTTTATCAAATTGACCTCCTTGTATTTGCCTCCTTTGTGGCGCATACAGTAGGATCCAAATTAAGAAGGGACACTCAAGTCAAAATAACCTTTTATGATTCAGACAGAGCATACAGTTTTAAGACACTTTCCAATTTACTTCCATTGTCAAATTTTGCAGTCTTTTTTTTATGTGTATGGTTTTTATTAAGGTTTTATAAACATATATATCATATGATAATAAACATTTGCTACAGAAAAATGATATAAATCTCATTCTAATTGACAATACGCAAAACAAAAGTCTTTATCTGTCTGATTTCTCCACATTCAATGAATGGGAAGAGCTGAGTGTAAGAGATGACATAATTAGTAGCAAGGCAATAAATAAATATAGATATCATCCCTTCCAATAGAAGTTTATATCCGGAGAACATCATTGGTTGTAGGTAATACAATAAGAACGAGAACGGAGGGGAGAAGAGAAAATGAGGAAGATACAACATCTAGAGAAAGAAAGAAGGCAGGCAGCCGGCCTAGAAAGAAGGGGAGTTTAGAGGGGGAAAAGGAAGAGGAGAGTGAGTTAAATGCACGTGCTAATACGTTACTGAAGGGGATGGACCAAATCAGTTTGTGGGGTAATTTATGCAGTAATTGTTTCCCAGTAAAATTGTGGAACAAATCTATTCTATTTGATTTAAAATAAATATATTCTTCTAGGGATATAAGTTCTTGAGTCCTGTTTTTACGTTCAACCAAAGTGGGAATTAGCTCAGAAAGTGGGAAATAAGACACTCCCCCCTTCCCCTTCTTTTGCATATGAAAAGACCCTTTACACAAACTGTAGCAAGCTGGAGTAGGTAGCTGACGGTATTCTCATAAAACTTTGGGGCTTGGTTAGGAGTCTGAAAATCAGAGGAATGTTATTTAAAAATAAGCAAAACTATACATTTTAAAAAAAACAACTAACGCCTAGATTTAGAGTTCTGCGTTAGGGTTAAAAAGCAGCGTTAAGGGCTCCTAACGCTGCTTTTTACCGCCCGCTGGTATTTAGAGTCAGACAGGAAAGGGTCTAAATCTCACTTCCAAGCCGCGACTTTTCCATACCGCAGATCCCCTTACGCCAATTGCGTATCCTATCTTTTCAATGGGATCTTCCTAACGCCGGTATTTAGAGTCTTGGCTGAAGTGAGCGGTAGAGCCTCTACCGACAAGACTCCAATCCGTAGGAAAAAGTCAGTAGCTAAGAGCTTTCTGGGCTAACGCCGGTTTATAAAGCTCTTAACTACTGTGCTCTAAAGTACACTAACACCCATAAACTACCTATGCACCCCTAAACCGAGGTCCCCCCACATCGCTGCCACTCTAATAAAAATTTTTAACCCCTAATCTGCCGACCACACACCGCCGCCACCTACATTATCCCTATGAACCCCTAATCTGCTGTCCCTAACATCGCCGACACCTACATAATATTTATTAACCCCTAATCTGCCCCCCCCAACGTCGCCGCTACCTAACTACACTTATTAACCCCTAATCTGCCGACCAGAGCTCGCCGCTACTCTAATAAATGTATTAACCCCTAAACCGCCTCACTCCCGCCTCAAAAACCCTATAATAAATAGTATTAACCCCTAATCTGCCCTCCCTAACATCGCCGACACCTACCTTCAAGTATTAACCCCTAATCTGCCGACCGGACCTCGCCGCTACTCTAATAAATATATTAACCCCTAAAGCTAAGTCTAACCCTAACCCCCCCTAAATTAAATATAATTTTAAGCTAACGAAATAAAATAAATCTTATTAACTAAAGTATTCCTATTTAAAACTAAATACTTACCTGTAAAATAAACCCAAAGCTAGCTGCAATATAACGAATAATTATATTGTAGCTATTTTAGAATATATATTTATTTTACAGGCAACTTTGTATTTATTTTAACTAGGTACAATAGCTATTAAATAGTTATTTACTATTTAATAGCTACCTAGTTAAAATAATTACAAAATTACCTGTAAAATAAATCCTAACCTAAGTTACAATTAAACCTAACACTACACTATCAATAAATAAATTAAATCAATTAACTACAAGTACCTACAATTAAATAAACTAAACTAAATTACAAAAAATCCCCACTAAATTACAAAAAATAAAAAAAGATTACAAGAATTTTTTTTTAATTACACCTACTCTAAGCCCCCTAATAAAATAACAAAGCCCCCCAAAATAAAAAAATTCCCTACCCTAATCTAAATTAAAAAAGTTAACAGCTCTATTACCTTACCAGCCCTTAAAAGGGCTTTTTGCGGGGCATGCCCCAAAGAAATCAGCTCTTTTGCCTGTAAAAAAACACACAATACTACCCTCCAACATTACAACCCACCACCCACATACCCCTACTCTAACCCAAACCCCCCTTAAATAAACCTGACACTACCCCCCTGAAGATCTCCCTACCTTGAGTCGTCTTCACCCAACCGGGCCGAAGTCTTCATCCGATGGACCAAAAGAAGACATCCGGAGCGGCAGAAGTATTCATCCTATCCGGGCAGATGAGGACATCCGGACCGGTAGACATCTTCATCCAAGTGGCATCTTCTATCTTCATCCATCCGGAGCGGAGCGGAGCCATCTTCTTCCAGCCAACGCGGATCCATCCTCTTCTACCGACGCCTACTCACCGAATGAAGGTTCCTTTAAATGACGTCATCCAAGATGGCGTCCCTCGAATTCCGATTGGCTGATAGTATTCTATCAGCCAATCTGAATTAAGGTAGGAAAAATCTGATTGGCTGATTGAATCTGATTGGCTGAATGAATAATTTATTTCGTTAGATTAAAATTATATTTAACTTAGGGGGGTGTTAGGGTTAGGGTTAGAGTTAGCTTTAGGGGTTAATACATTTATTAGAATAGCGGCGAGGTCCGGTCGGCAGATTAGGGGTTAATACTTGAAGTTAGGTGTCGGCGATGTTAGGGAGGGCAGATTAGGGGTTAATACTATTTATTATAGGGTTTTTGAGGCGGGAGTGAGGCGGTTTAGGGGTTAATACATTTATTAGAGTAGCGACGAGCTCCGGTCGGCAGATTAGGGATTAATAAGTGTAGGTAGGTAGCGGCGACGTTGGGGGGGGGCAGATTAGGGGTTAATAAATATAATATAGGTGTCGGCGGTGTTAGGGTCAGCAGATTAGGGGTTCATAGCTATAATGTAGGTTGCGGCGGTGTCCGGAGCGGCAGATTAGGGGTTCATAGTATAATGCAGGTGTCAGCGATAGCAGGGGCGGCAGATTAGGGGTTAATAAGTGTAATATTAGGGGTGTTTAGACTCGGGGTTCATGTTAGGGTGTTAAGTGCAGACTTAGAAGGTGTTTCCCCATAGGAAACAATAGGGGTGCGTTAGGAGCTTAACGCTGCTTTTTTGGGTTTTTTTTCTGCCCAAACTGCCCCATTGTTTCCTATGGGGATATCGTGCACAAGCACATTTTTCCAGCTAGCCGCTACCGTAAGCAACGCTGTTATTGAGAGTTGAAGTGGCGGTAAATTATGCTCTACGTTCCCTTTTTGGAGCCTAACGCAGCCCTTCAGAGAACTCTCATTACCAGTGTTGTTTAAAAGGTGCGGGGGAAAAAAAGGAGCGTTAGCTACGCGGGTCGTTACCGACAAAACTCTAAATCTAGCCGTAAAACTTTATGGGCTATATAAATAGATCATCGCAAAGAAAAAATGAGTGTATAATGTCCCTTTAAGGACTTTGCTCCGTTTAAGCAAATTTGGAGTAGTAGCCGCTTTATTTTAGAATTACACTTAGGTCTGCCGTTGAATAGAACTAGTATGGGTGTGAGAGAAAAAGTGGGGTCGAATAATTAGACAAGGAAACTTTCAATAGAGGACCAGAAATCTTTTAAATGGGGGCACGACCACCATATGTGAGCCATTGTACCAATCTCTCCACATCTCCAGCGTTGATCAGGGGCATTGTGATATATTAGGGTTAGTCTAGCAGGTGTGAGATAGCATCGATAATATTTTATAATTAATTTCCAATATTTGGCTGGATGTTGAGGATTTATGTGTGTATTCAAAGAGTCTGATCCAAGTTTTCGAGGAGATTTCTAACGACAATTCTCTTTGCCACCCCCAGGTGTAATTATGTAAGGTTTTGTGTATAAGGTCGTCTAGCATCCCCCTGGCTGTGGACAAGGAACCGTTCAACGTAGTGGGCTGTCTACAAAGTTCCTCAAAACATGATTTTGCAGTCTTTTTATATGCACACTTTCTGGGGAACAAGATCCTACTGAGCATGGGCACAAGCTCACAGGTTATACGTATTTTAGAGTAAACATTATTGTATTGTCTTTTTTTTTTAAGCACTTGTAAATTATGCAAATCTACTGCATTTAATTTGCATATTGACTGTAAACAATTTAATCTCGATTTGTGGGTAAAGATGAGATTTCATACCTTTAAAAAAAAAAGGAAATTATTCAATTACATATTTATATAAAGTGCTTAGAAATATATAATGCCTTAATATCGGTATAAATTAGCTTGACACTGGATTAAATGGGATGTTTCATATTTAAATAAGCAATTTATTCTAAAGGGTATATACAGAGTTAATAAAGCTATTGTTTTAGTGGACATTTATAAAAGGTCATCACACATAATATATTATGCCTAAATTATTGTAAGAATGGT
Organism: Bombina bombina; assembly: GCF_027579735.1. NCBI lineage: Eukaryota > Metazoa > Chordata > Amphibia > Anura > Bombinatoridae > Bombina > Bombina bombina. Next base: position 1,472,429,115 of record NC_069499.1, on the reverse strand, counting down.
CAGCAGAAAGCTTAAAGGGACACTAAACCCAAATGTTTTCTTTAATGATTCAGAGAGAGAGCATGCAATTTTTAGCAACTTTCTAATTTACTCCTACTATCAATTTTCTTCATTCTTTTGCTATCCTTATTTAAAAAGCAGGAATGTAAAGCTTAGGAGCCAGCCCATTTTAGGTTCAACACCCTGGATAGTGCTTGCTTATTTGTGGCTACATTTAGCAAACCAATATGCAAGCACAACCCAAGTTCTCAACAAAAAATGGGCTGGCTCTTAAGCTTTACATTCCTGCTTTTTAAATAAAGATAGCAAGAGAACAAAGAAAATGGGATAATAGGAGTATATTAGAAAGTTGCTTAAAATTGCATGCTCTCTCTGAATCATTAAAGAAAAATGTTGGGTTTAGTGTCCCTTTAAATGAATCCCTCTAATGTAAAAAAAGAAGCTTTCTCTAGATGGGTTTATTGTTTTTGTTCATATTTAAAGATTATTAATATTTTTTCCCTTTTCCCCTTTATCAGTCTCTCTTATCAGTTTTTATTATATTTAGTAAAAGTGAACAATGTAATATGAGGTTTATGTTTTTTTCCTATAATAACTACATCCTTATATGAAAGTTCTGGATTTTTTTTTTTTATGTTTATATACTTTTGAGAGGTTATTCATTAACATATAGGGTTCCATTTATTAATGTGCAGATGGGCAGATTCTCAGGAAATATATCTGCTCGTGATTTTGTAGGAGGCAGCATTGCACCTCCAGCATTTATCATTGCACAAGGAGCTGCTCGTGCCTTGCCACCCCTGCTCTTGCACGACAATTGTGCGAGAGCAGGGGATGTCTATCACCCTGGGCAGACTAGTCTGGGGGATTTTATTGGTTAAAAAACAGCAGCTTGCTAAATGGAGCCCATAGTCTAATGCATATCCAGAGATGTATTGCTTAATGACTGATTAAGGAAAGCTTCTGCAAGCATGGAAACAAAAATATTTCTTATTCATTATAGGATTATCCATTATTAAAAACAAATAAACAAGAAAACAAATAAAATCTGTAAGGAGCTGTAAAACATATTTAGATACAGTAAGATTACAATTAAGGGCCCATTAAATTAAATTAAATGTTGGAGGAGAACATGTTTATTGTACTTAAAGATACAACAAGAGAGAATCACAAATCCTGAAACAAAGAGGGAAAGAAGAGACAGACAAATAAGTACAAATCATTTAAAAGCAATACAAAATACAGAGAGAAAACACAAGAAACAAAATGAACTCTTTAAAGGGACTGAAGTAGTGCCAAGTTAAGAACAGTTTAGAGGGAGAGAAAGCATCAGAGAGGATAATGCATACACGCTGCCAGTCACAGTGGGAGAGATAGAAAGAGCTGGTCAGACGGGGTTAATAATATAGCACAACATTTTTCAGGCTCCAGCTTTGTTCTGAGTATTTAGCGGACAGTGTTGTTATGGTAACAGGTTAGACAGACATAGCCGCTTGCTGGTTGTGACGGCACAAGGAGGGTGTACCCTGATTACAGCTACCTGCAGCAGGTGGCTCCTCTTACCCCTTACATACAGTAACACAGGCCCTCAGAAAATGTCCGTGGCATGTACAACAACCCATATGATCAGCCTCATGCCACACACTTGTGGATTTGTACACAGGGAATCATGTATTTGAAGGGACATTGGAACAAAACCATTATACTTATTCATATGTCATTTTTCAAGGCAGCCACACTCATGATGTTTTCTAAGGTTCCATGAATGACAATCTCTCTTGGTAAGGGTACCCTCTCTTTAAGTGTGACAGATTTTACCTCTTAATTAATGGCTAATCTCTTGTTGAAGGGCATTTTCCCTCATTCAAGAGTTTCTATCAATGAAGTAGAGCCTCTTTGATTGGATGAGAGGTATATTTTACGGTGTGGTAAATTTGCTGTATTGGAGGTCTCTCTCTCATTTACTTGGGGAAAATAGAAAATATAGGTCCTCAACACTTTAAATAATCAAATGTAGAAAATATAGGTCCTCAGCAGTTTAAATAATCAAATACTTTATTGTTCACACAGGAAAAGCGATGTTTTGGGGTCACAGCCCCTTATTCATGCTTGATAATAAGGGGCTGTGACCCTGAAACGTCGCTTTTACTGTGTGAACAATAAAGTATTTGATTATTTAAAGTGCTGAGGACCTATATTTTCTACAAGTACAAGGACCTAGCAGTGCCCTTGGGCCACTCTTGCACTTTTCCCTGGAGTGTGTGCTGTTCCTTTTTGTTGTTTTTCATTTTTTCTCATTTACTTGGGGTTAGTCTCTAATTAGAGGCAGTTTCTGGCTGGAACACAATCTCACACAACCTCCAGTTTACACACACAAATCTGTCAGAGGATATTGGACAGCAACTCCCACTTCATGTGCCAGGGAATTACTCACACAAGACACAGATGATCTGAGATTATCCATCTCTCCTGCCAAAAATCTGCATAGTAAACCCACTGATGCTAGAATGTTTTAGGTTTATATAGACTCTAAAGGGTTACATTTTAAAGCACATAGCTCATGTGTCTTAAGGTGGGGGTGGGACAGACCTGACACCTTATGTTAGGGATCAATAATTTTGTAATTACTTTGTATGTAACAAAGAGAATCTTCATGTTTTGCTTTACAGACCAGGGGGGTTAGCACAAGCTTTTCTTGGTATAAGGTGTCCAACCTAAAATTAAATCAGCTCTCCCTGCTGTCATTACCACAATGGTCTGGTGCTTCGGGACAGCTGTGACATATGGCAGATGTGACACACTCAAGGTGTGACAGCCAAGAAGGAGATCCCCATACTGTTATTCTATTGTAGCCAAACAGATGGAAACCAGGAACCTAGAAAATGATTGTGTGCATTACAGTTCTGTATTTTGATGACTGCGCTACCTAATGAAAGAATTTACAGTTCCTGTAAGATTAGTCCACTTGGGCCCTTCTAAAGTCATATACTTCAAAGGGACATTAAATACTAAGGGCTAGATTACAAGTGGCATAAACTTTGCTAGAAGTAAGCTGTTTGCACGCGACGGGTAGTGCGCATATTTAAAGTTGAAAGTAAAACGTTTGTGCACAAGCAAAATCTTACGTACACAAACCAAAGGACTAAGGGCTAGATTTATTAAAGCCCTACGGCTTCAAGTTCTCATAAGAACTTGCTCGCCGTAATTTATCAAGCAGCGGTCACCAGACTGCCGCTTCCCTAACCTCTTTGCCACCTCTAAGGTGGTGAAATTCAATCTCCTCGGTCTAGTTAGACCAAGGAGATTGACAGCTCCTGCCCGCACTTGATTGGCTGTTCGCGGGCAGGGGGCGGGATTGCACGCAAGCACAAAATTACGCTTGTGTGCAATGGCGAATACCTGCGGGTAATTTCGCTCCGCCACAGGCGAGCTGAGGCGTACAGGGGCGCGTATACGCCTCAGCTTTAATAAATCTAGCCCTTAGAATGTCGCAACTGAGTTAACTTATTCTCTCCATAGACTTCAAAGGAGAGCGCAGAAGAAAAAAACCTAACACTTATCTCTTGTGCACTAGCCCGACAGGAGTTATTCATATTTCTCTTGTTAAGTGTATCCAGTCCACGGATCATCCATTACTTATGGGATATTAACTCCTCCCCAACAGGAGGTGCAAGAGGATTCACCCAGCAGAGCTGCTACATAGCTCCTCCCCTAACTGCCATTACCAGTCATTCTCTTGCACCCAACAAATAGATAGGATGTGTGAGAGGACTGTGGTGATTATACTTAGTTTCATACCTTCAATCAAAAGTTTGTTATTTTATAATAGCACCGGAGTGTGTTATTCCTTCTCTGGTAGAATTTGAAGAAGAATCTACCTGAGTTTTTCTATGATTTTAGCCGGAGTAGTTAAGATCATATTGCTGTTTCTCGGCCATCTGAGGAGAGGTAAACTTCAGATCAGGGGACAGCGGGCAGATTAATCTGCAAAGAGGTATGTAGCAGCTTATTATTTTCTGAAAATGGAATTGATGAGAAAATTCTGCCATACCGATATAATGTAAACTCAGCCTTAAATGCAGTAGCAGCAACTGGTATCAGGCTGTCATGTATGTATATTTTACACTTCAGTATTCTGGGGAATGGCACTTCACTGGAATTATACTGTATGCATAAAACTTTAGCCTAATTTGCAGGGACTAGCAACAGGCTTTTTAATAACACTCAATTTATTAATGTTAAACGTTTTTTGCTGGCATGTAAAATCGTTTAATTTTCTGAGGTACTGGGTGAAAAAATGTTTTGGGCACTATTTTTTTTTCCACTTGGCAGTCGTTTTATTTAATTTATGACAGTTTACTGATCTCTCTCACTGTTATGTGTGAGGGGCAGGGGCCTTTTTTGGTGCTTTTGCTACGCATCAAAAAATTCAGTCAGAAGTTTATTGTCTTCCCTGCATGATCCGGTTCATCTCTACAGAACTCAGGGGTCTTCAAAACTTGTTTTGAGGGAGGTAATCACTCACAGCAGAGCTGTGAGATTGTAGTTGACTGTGATAAAAAAACGTTTATTTCTGTATTTTTTTTCTGCTATCAGGGTTAGTTATCCTTTGCTAATGGGAGCAATCCTTTGCTAAAATTGTGTTTTTTACAAAGATTTGATGCTATAACTTTTCAGTTTATTAATTTTCAACTGTCATAACTTTTTCTGTGCTTCTTATAGGCACAGTACGTTTTCATATTATAGTAAATTACTTGAAAAGTATTTCCAAGTTGCTAGTTTATTTGCTAGTGTGTTAAACATGTCTGATTCAGAGGAAGATATCTGTGCTATATGTGCTAAAGCCAAAGTGGAGCCCAATAGAAATTTATGTACTAACTGTATTGATGCTACTTTAAATAAAAGTCAATCTGTACAAATTGAACATATTTCACCAAACAACGAGGGGAGAGTTATGCCGACTAACTCGCCTCACGTGTCAGTACCTGCATCTCCCGCTCGGGAGGTGCGTGATATTGTAGCGCCGAGTACATCTGGGCGGCCATTACAAATCACATTACAGGATATGGCTACTGTTATGACTGAAGTTTTGGCTAAATTACCAGAACTAAGAGGTAAGCGTGATCACTCTGGGGTGAGAACAGAGTGCACTGATAATATTAGGGCCATGTCAGACACTGCGTCACAATTTGCAGAACATGAGGACGGAGAGCTTCATTCTGCGGGTGACGGTTCTGATCCAAACAAACTGGATTCAGATATTTCAAATTTTAAATTTAAGCTGGAAAACCTCCGTGTATTACTAGGGGAGGTGTTAGCGGCTCTGAATGATTGTAACACAGTTGCAATACCAGAGAAAATGTGTAGGTTGGATAAATATTTTGCGGTACCGGCGAGTACTGACGTTTTTCCTATACCTAAGAGACTTACTGAAATTGTTACTAAGGAGTGGGATAGACCCGGTGTGCCGTTCTCACCCCCTCCGATATTTAGAAAGATGTTTCCAATAGACGCCACCACACGGGACTTATGGCAAACGGTCCCTAAGGTGGAGGGAGCAGTTTCTACTTTAGCTAAGCGTACCACTATCCCGGTGGAGGATAGCTGTGCCTTTTCAGATCCAATGGATAAAAAGTTAGAGGGTTACCGTAAGAAAATGTTTGTTCAACAAGGTTTTATATTGCAACCTCTTGCATGCATTGCGCCTGTCACGGCTGCAGCAGCATTTTGGTTTGAGTCTCTGGAAGAGACACTTGAATCAGCTCCATTAGATGAGATTACACACAAGCTTAAAGCCCTTAAGTTAGCTAACTCATTTATTTCAGATGCCGTAGTACATTTAACTAAACTTACGGCTAAGAATTCCGGATTCGCCATTCAGGCACGCAGAGCACTGTGGCTAAAATCCTGGTCAGCTGACGTTACTTCTAAATCTAAATTGCTTAATATACCTTTCAAAGGGCAGACCTTATTCGGGCCCGGGTTGAAAGAAATTATCGCTGACATTACAGGAGGTAAAGGCCATGCCCTGCCTCAAGACAGAGCCAAACCTAAGGCTAGACAGTCTAATTTTCGTTCCTTTCGTAATTTCAAAGCAGGAGCAGCATCAACTTCCTCTGCACCAAAACAGGAAGGAGCTGTTGCTCGCTACAGACAAGGCTGGAGACCTAACCAGTCCTGGAACAAGGGCAAGCAGGCCAGGAAACCTGCTGCTGCCCCTAAGACAGCATGAATCGAGGGCCCCCGATCCGGGAACGGATCTAGTGGGGGGCAGACTTTCTCTCTTCGCCCAGGCTTGGGCAAGAGATGTCCAGGATCCCTGGGCGTTAGAGATCATATCTCAGGGATACCTTCTAGACTTCAAATTCTCTCCCCCAAGAGGGAGATTTCATCTGTCAAGGTTGTCAACAAACCATATAAAGAAAGAGGCGTTTCTACGCTGCGTACAAGATCTTTTATTAATGGGAGTGATCCATCCGGTTCCGCGGTCGGAACAAGGACAAGGGTTTTACTCAAATCTCTTTGTGGTTCCCAAAAAAGAGGGAACTTTCAGGCCAATCTTGGATTTAAAGATCCTAAACAAATTCCTAAGATTTCCATCGTTCAAAATGGAAACTATTTGGACAATTTTACCCATGATCCAAAAGGGTCAGTACATGACCACAGTGGATTTAAAGGATGCTTACCTTCACATACCGATTCACAAAGATCATTACCGGTATCTAAGGTTTGCCTTTCTAGACAGGCATTACCAGTTTGTAGCTCTTCCATTCGGATTGGCTACGGCTCTGAGAATCTTCACAAAGGTTCTGTGTGCTCTTCTGGCGGTACTAAGACCGCGAGGAATTGCGGTAGCTCCGTACCTAGACGACATTCTGATACAAGCTTCAAGCTTTCAAACTGCCAAGTCTCATACAGAGTTAGTACTGGCATTTCTAAGGTCGCATGGATGGAAGGTGAACGAAAAGAAGAGTTCTCTCTTTCCACTCACAAGAGTTCCCTTCTTGGGGACTCTTATAGATTCTGTAGAAATGAAGATTTACCTGACAGAAGACAGGTTAACAAAGCTTCAAAATGCATGCCGTGTCCTTCATTCCATTCAACACCCGTCAGTAGCTCAATGCATGGAGGTGATCGGCTTAATGGTAGCAGCAATGGACATAGTACCCTTTGCACGCCTACATCTCAGACCGCTGCAATTGTGCATGCTAAGTCAGTGGAATGGGTATTACTCAGACTTGTCCCCTACTCTGAATCTGGATCAAGAGACCAGAAATTCTCTTCTATGGTGGCTTTCTCGGCCACATCTGTCCAGGGGGATGCCATTCAGCAGGCCGGACTGGACAATTGTAACAACAGACGCCAGCCTACTAGGTTGGGGCGCTGTCTGGAATTCTCTGAAGGCTCAGGGACAATGGAATCAGGAGGAGAGTCTCCTACCAATAAACATTCTGGAATTGAGAGCAGTTCTCAATGCCCTTCTGGCTTGGCCCCAGTTAACAACTCGGGGGTTCATCAGGTTTCAGTCGGACAACATCACGACTGTAGCTTACATCAACCATCAGGGAGGGACAAGAAGCTCCCTAGCAATGATGGAAGTATCAAAGATAATTCGCTGGGCAGAGTCTCACTCTTGCCACCTGTCAGCAATCCACATCCCGGGAGTGGAGAACTGGGAGGCGGATTTCTTAAGTCGTCAGACTTTTCATCCGGGGGAGTGGGAACTTCATCCGGAGGTCTTTGCCCAAATACTTCGACGTTGGGGCAAACCAGAGATAGATCTCATGGCGTCTCGACAGAACACCAAGCTTCCTCGTTACGGGTCCAGATCCAGGGATCCGGGAGCGGTTCTGATAGATGCTTTGACAGCACCTTGGACCTTCGGATGGCTTATGTGTTTCCACCCTTCCCGATGCTTCCTCGATTGATTGCCAGAATCAAACAGGAGAGAGCATCAGTGATTCTAATAGCGCCTGCATGGCCACGCAGGACTTGGTATGCAGATCTAGTGGACATGTCATCCTGTCCACCTTGGTCGCTACCTCTGAAACAGGACCTTCTGATCCAGGGTCCCTTCAAACATCAAAATCTAATTTCTCTGAAGCTGACTGCTTGGAAATTGAACGCTTGATTTTATCAAAACGTGGTTTTTCTGAGTCAGTTATTGATACCTTAATACAGGCTAGGAAGCCTGTTACCAGAAAGATTTACCATAAGATATGGCGCAAATACTTATATTGGTGCGAATCCAAGAGTTACTCATGGAGTAAGGTTAGGATTCCAAGGATATTGTCTTTTCTACAAGAAGGTTTAGAAAAGGGTTTATCCGCTAGTTCCTTAAAGGGACAGATTTCAGCTCTGTCCATTCTTTTACACAAACGTCTGTCAGAAGTTCCGGACGTTCAAGCTTTTTGTCAGGCTTTAGCTAGGATCAAGCCTGTGTTTAAAACTGTTGCTCCACCATGGAGTTTGAACTTAGTTCTTAATGTTTTACAGGGGGTTCCGTTTGAACCCCTTCATTCCATTGATATCAAGTTGTTATCTTGGAAAGTTCTGTTTTTAATGGCGATTTCCTCGGCTCGAAGAGTCTCTGAGTTATCTGCCTTACATTGTGATTCTCCTTATCTGATTTTTCATTCAGACAAGGTAGTTCTGCGTACTAAACCTGGGTTCCTACCTAAGGTGGTCACTAACAGGAATATCAATCAAGAGATTGTGGTTCCATCTTTGTGTCCTAATCCTTCTTCGAAAAAGGAACGTCTGCTACACAATCTAGATGTAGTCCGTGCCCTGAAATTTTATCTACAGGCAACTAAGGATTTTCGACAAACGTCTTCCCTGTTTGTCGTTTATTCTGGTCAGAGGAGAGGTCAAAAAGCTTCGGCTACCTCTCTCTCCTTTTGGCTTTGTAGCATAATACGGTTAGCCTATGAGACTGCTGGACAGCAGCCTCCTGAAAGAATTACAGCACATTCTACTAGAGCTGTGGCTTCCACTTGGGCCTTTAAGAATGAGGCTTCTGTTGAACAGATTTGCAAGGCTGCAACTTGGTCTTCTCTTCATACTTTTTCCAAATTTTACAAATTTGACACTTTTGCTTCTTCGGAGGCTGTTTTTGGGAGAAAGGTTCTTCAGGCAGTGGTTCCTTCCGTATAAAGAGCCTGCCTGTCCCTCCCGTCATCCGTGTACTTTAGCTTTGGTATTGGTATCCCATAAGTAATGGATGATCCGTGGACTGGATACACTTAACAAGAGAAAACATAATTTATGCTTACCTGATAAATTTATTTCTCTTGTAGTGTATCCAGTCCACGGCCCGCCCTGTCACTTTAAGGCAGGTAATTTTTCCATTAAACTACAGTCACCACTGCACCCTATGGTTTTCCTTTCTCTGCATGTTTTCGGTCGAATGACTGGTAATGGCAGTTAGGGGAGGAGCTATGTAGCAGCTCTGCTGGGTGAATCCTCTTGCACTTCCTGTTGGGGAGGAGTTAATATCCCATAAGTAATGGATGATCCGTGGACTGGATACACTACAAGAGAAATAAATTTATCAGGTAAGCATAAATTATGTTTTTACATTCCAATGTTCTTCACATACAATTTTTTTAGTTGTAATTATATATTACTATATATATATATATATAGATATATACGTGGTATCACTGTACTCCAGTATCCCTCATGACATGGGCCTGGAAGCTATAAAATATTTTCTTTTAAAAGATCCAGGCATGTCTGATACAACTATTGACTACCTGTTGAGGGTCACTCAATTCCTTCTGAAGCACAACTATTTCCTCTTTGAGGGGGTGTTCTACTTGCAGAAACAAGGTACCGCAATGGGGGCAAAATTTGCCCCCTCATTTGCTAACCTCTTCATGGGTTGGCTTGAACGAACATTCCTGTACAATGAGGGGAACCCCTTCAGAGAGGAAATAGTTGTCTTCAGGCGATTTATAGACGATCTAATTTTCATTTGGGCGTCTACGGAAAACAGAGCATCTAAATTTGTTAGATACCTCAATAATAGTGACAATGGCCTCAATTTCACCTTTGAATGGCATAAGACACAAGTGAATTTTCTGGATGTCACTCTTAGTGGAAATTGTACAGATAAAAAGGTTCATTCTACCCTCTATAGAAAACCGATCTCTGCTAACACTATCCTGCACAAAAAAAGTGCCCACCCCTCACACGTGTTTAAGGGAATTGCCAAAAGTCAATTCCTCAGGGCACGCAGGATCTGTAGCAAAGATCAAGATTTTCAGATAGAAAGTACAAATATAAAGGAAAGACTAAAATCACGTGGGTATCCTACTAGAATGCTCAATCATCTGGCCAAAAAAACTTGGGAAGATGGTAGACCTTCTTTACATACCCAAGTATACAAGAATAGTGAAGATAAAGATCTTTCTTTCATCACTAAATACTCTTCAGACTATTCATCGGTATGTGACATTGTGAAAAAATATTTCCCTATTTTATTAGGGGATAATGGCCTTAAAGAAACAGTTGAGAGAGGATTCAAGTGCGTATATTCACGCAATTTAACTTTGGGTAACATTCTTGCACCCAGCCAATTAACAAACAAAACGAAAAGTGCTAGCTCATGGCTTCTTGTAAATGGTACATATAAATGTGGCAACCACAGATGCAAAGCATGTGATTATGTGACTGAGGGCAGAGAATTTTACTCTTGTAAAACAGGTGAATCCTTCCTTACAAAAGGATGTGTAAAATGTTCTACCAGCTATGTAATATACCTTATTGAGTGTACAGAACACTCAAAACAGTATGTGGGTATGACCAGTCGAGATGTTAGAACCCGCATACGTGAACATCTAGGGTACATAAAATATGAAAAACCATGTTCAGCCTTATCGAGACACTTTTTGGAAGTCCATCAAAAGGATGTTTCATCCTTTAAATGGCGAGCAATAGAGGTGGTCACATTGCCTACAAGAGGGGGCGATAGGGATAACCTCCTTGCACGACAAGAAGTCTATTGGATAATGAAACTTAAAACCCAAATTCCACATGGTTTTAATTCAGAATATGACATAATCAATCATTGGAAATAAGTTGAATCAAGACTGAATTAAATTGATTTGTCCTTTATTTATTTATCCATCTAATTTGATTTAAAGTAAGCTAAATTAAATTAAATTAAATTAATTGCTTTTACTTCCTGTTAATATCTCAAATATAAAGAATATATTGGCACAAGGACAATATATAATAATAATAATTTTGGATGTGATATAGTGTTAGGTAATATTATATTTGCATATATAGACATAGTAAAGTCAGTCGATTGCCATATTATCCTTGTTTCACATTTACATTGTTTTTATATTGTTTTTGTTTCTATATTATGTTCTTTGTATATTTTGTATATTATATTATGTTTTTTGATTCTTTGATTAGTTACTCTCAAGAAAGGACCTTTTGTATAGTTACATTTGTAAGTTAATATGTATTTTTTGATAAATTATTTTTGATGATCTGTAATTGAGATTATTTACATTTAAATTCATCAATATACACATCTCCTATACCCTTGTATATATGTACACATACATTCATGTATCTATTACATGACATTTACTACACATTCACAGGTGATGGTTGTGTGTATATATACAGGCGTATATGTATTATTGTTTTGTTTATCAATACGGTTTGTGTATCAAAACGTTATATATTGCTGTATATAAACTTACTTAAACTTTACATTATGGAACTGTGCTGTTTTTCTAAGTACGGCTTTGAAGTGTGTAATTAAGATAAAATTAAGATAACATACTATACTGTATAATCCTCAATTAACATGTTCCATTTATTTGCTGTAAAAAAGTTCTCTCAAAAATTCTCTCAAAAATTCTTTCATGTTTCATTATGAATCTAAGCCCTGTTCTTGAAAACTTTATATGTGTATATAATTGCAATTGTATTATTGGAGTGGTAGGAGTTAATATTTTTTGGTGGGTGTGTTCACACCAACCAATTATCTCTTAGAGCATGCTTTTTAAATTTTGTCAGCTAGTGCACCCACAGGTTTATGAATACAGCACCTAGCCGAAACGCGTAAAACCTGTTAGTCCTACTCTAACATGTGTTTTTAATGGATGTATCTCAATAAAGCCTTTTTATTTTATCTACCTCGGATTTGAATCACTTCTTCTAATTTACATCTCTATATACTTATACCTATATATCTATTCCTATATATAAGTGCGTCCTTGAAATATTAAATATAAATAATTATTATTATTAAAAATTATCATACATACTGTGAAATATATATATATATTCTATATAATTTTTTTACAGTATGTATAATTTCTAATAATTAATATTTATATTTTGAAATATTTTATAATTAATAATTCAAGAACACACTTTAAGATTACTAATTCTTCATGTGTGCTAACTGATACTTCGCTAGACCTAAAGCGCGTTACGCATATTTTACATTCCTATGTTCTTCACATTGAATTTTTTTTTAAAATTTTATTATTAAATATATTTTTCTATATATATCTAATAATGTTAATGTAAAATAGATATCTATACGTATATATCTTTAGGAATAAATATACAGGTATTGGTATATGCAGACAGATATATATAGGAATATATATTAACAATAAAAAAAACATTGTCCTGTATGTGAAGAACATTGGAATGGTAAATATGTATAGTAAATATACATTAAAACACATAAATACATGTGTACACACATATATACATATAAATAAATACATACACATATTTAGACATGTATATGTATGTATATATACAATATAGCCCTTCGCAGTGAAACACCTTGTCATATACCATATACAGTGATGTGCAGTGACGTCAGAGGCTGGTGAGGCAGTGGCTAGGATATGCCTTCATTCTTAAGATATCCTTTGTTGAAGAAATAGCAATGCACATGGGTGAGCCAATCACATGAGGTATCTATGTGCAGCCACCAATCAGCAGCTACTGAGCATATTTAGATATGATTTTCAACAAAGGATATCAAAAGAATGAAAAAAAAATAGATATTAGATGTAAATTGGAAAGTTATTTAAATTTGCATATGGGTTTCATATGGGTTTCATGTCCCTTTAAATGGTGTCTTGGAAAACTGGTCAACTTAGTAAACATCTGATTTTAGTCTAAAAGGATTGTAACAGAAACTCTTGCCAGATAACAAAATGCTTGCTCTGATTATGAGATCTAGAAATCCATGCCCATTAAAATATATTTAAAACATACTTTTTACTTTAATGCTGCAAATTATGCTTATAGATTCTTTCATTATTCAGTAAATATAAAAATGTCTTGATACAGTGGCGGCTGGTGAAATTAAAAGATGGTGGGGCGCTTGACCCCACCCCTTTAAATAAAGCCACACCATCAGATGGCACTACCAATTCATTAATTAAATAAATAAAAGGTAGACAGAAACACAGAAAAGCACTCAGGGGGAAAGGGAGAGAGAGACGGGGGGAGAGAGACACAGAGGGTTAGAGAGAAAGAGAGAGAGACACAATCACACACAGAGGATTAGAGAGAGAGAGAGACACAATCACACACAGAGGGTTAGAGAGAGAGAGAGAGAAAGAGAGAGAGAGACACAATCACACACAAAGGGTTAGAGAGAGAGACACAATCACACACAGAGGGTTAGAGAGAGAGAAAGAGAGACACAATCATACACAGAGGGTGAGAGAGAGAGAGAGAGAGAGAGAGAGAGAGAGGCAATCACACACAGAGGGTGAGAGAGAAAGAGAGAGACACAATCAAACACACAGAGGGTTAGAGAGAGAAAGAGAGAGACACAATCACACACAGAGGGTGAAAGAGAAAGAGAGAGACACAATCACACACAGAGGGTTAGAGAGGGAGAAAGAGAGAAAGACACAATCACACACAGAGGGTGAGAGAGAAAGAGAGAGACACAATCACACACAGAGGGTTAGAGAGAGAAAGAGAGAGAGAGACACAATCATACACAGAAGGTGAGAGAGAGAGAGAGAGAGAGAGAGACACAATCACACACAGAGGGTTAGAGAGAGAGACACAATCACACACAGAGGGTTAGAGAGACACATAAGGGATGAGAGTCAGAGGGGGAGGAAGAGAGACAGAGAGAGAAAGAGACCATGGGGGAGAACAACACATAAGGAGAGAGATGGATAGATAGAGAGAGAGAGAGAGACACACACACACACAAGGGGGGGGGGAGAGGGACCACTGCATTTTAAAGTAATAAAACAGCAGAGCTACAGAGAGTTCAGAAAATGAGACTATAAATTAGTGTGAAGTACAGAGGCAAGTTGCTAAGTTAGTGGGTGTAAAGTTTGAGTAAACAAAATACAAAAACGACCCTGCTGTAAAAGAGTAAAAAAACACTAAACCACATTCATTAAATTATCATTTTCACTAACAGAATCCCTTTCAGTAAAATCTTACTTTAATAAGATGTGGCTGAAACACTGCTCTCTCTGTCTCTCTTCCTGCTCTGTAAGGATTCAGGAAGTGACAGTGGCACATTCCACTTAACTTAGAGGGGAAGAACAGAACTCTCTTTTTCACTTTAGCAAAGCTAGCAGGTTCACAAAATATATGAAAGTAGTTTTTTTCCGTTTTTGTTTTGTTTTATATGATTTAACATCCAGCCCCATCCCTATGTTCCACTTACTAATGCCTCTCGCTGGATTGGTTCAGCCCAAATAGGACTGCCTCAAATAAGCAGTTAATGGGCCATGCAATGATCTTCACCACTTGCATCCAGTAGATGGCGTAGCATGTTGTGTAATGGTGGGCAGACCTGTTTGTGCCTCTCCATTGCACCGCATATAGCTGTGAGAAAAAAAAATGCTGGGAAAAAAAATTACAATTTTTTTTATTTTTTTTTAAAGCCAATAAAAAAAAAATATTTTTGCCCATATGAGAGGTGAAGCACTGCCTCACCTGTCTCTAGTGACTGCACATCACTGACCATATACCGTACCTTTGAGCTCTTATAACTTTTTAAAAAATATATATTTTTATGAATAATTTTTATCAGACAGTGTTTATATGAATGCTAGATACAATCATTTATCCAAAGTAAATTTTAGCCTGCGCATAATATATAGATGTACTTTTTTGTTAGTTGTTTAAATATTGAAAAATTAAGCGTCCGTTTTAGTGTTCAAATAACTATGGATGCCTCCATGTTGTAACCTAGGTTTTCATTCTTCTGCTGAGATCAATGAGGGTTAGTTATGTATACAGTTATATGTAGGTCACTAGAGTTTGTAGCCAATGACTGCATGGGTTATAGTAATGTTAGAGGACCACTAAATACACTAGGGCCTCAATTACATATGCAGCATCGCCCGCAAAAGCCGGCGACGCCAGATTTTACGCTATTTTGGTATTACATATACGGCGTAGCATACAAATTGCGTGCGTATATTTCACCCTTCGGAAGTATATTTTTTTACCCATAGACTAACATAGAACAGACGCGCAATTTGGTATCCAATATACAGCGTAAGGACTTACGTGCGCAGAATTCAGAAAATCTACTCCATTCTCATCTTGCAACAAATTGCAGGCGCAGCAACCCTTGCACTGACTAAAAAACCAACAAACTCCCTGGAAGCCTTAACAAACACATACATTTAAGCAGCATCTCAAGGTTAAAGGGACAGTATACTATGATATTGATTTTTTAAGGTTTATTTGTGTATTTGAAATAGTTTGAAGCCACAACATAATCAAATGGATTGAGCTTGTAGGTACTTTAGCACATTGTGGACATATACTTGCTTATTTACTTTATATTTGTTCTTAATACAATCAACAATACTTGGAGGAGAGAACAATGGGAAATCATAATTGTATTACCTTCATCTCTTTATATATGGGTTTATATATGAATTTTGAATAGCGTAATTACGTGTCGCATTTTTATATGAAATCGAGGTTGATTTTTACGAGTGTTAGCCTAATT
Source organism: Bombina bombina (assembly GCF_027579735.1). Classification (NCBI taxonomy): domain Eukaryota; kingdom Metazoa; phylum Chordata; class Amphibia; order Anura; family Bombinatoridae; genus Bombina; species Bombina bombina. The sequence continues at coordinate 1,472,413,112 of NC_069499.1, read as the reverse complement.
TGCATAAAACTACTCTTTATTGACACTTTCAGTGGATAAAATACTGGCGTAAGTTACTTGCGACGACTAAAATGTGTATTTGCGCACATTTTAGAAGATCGCCAGTTTGTCCTACTTACGCCAGTTTAGCATCTAACGGCACAGTATATGTAATTCCCCCGATCTGCAAGGTGAAATTACTCCCAGTGGGGTATAGAAGAGATAAGGTAATACAATGTTAGTTTTCCATTGTTCTCTCTAAGTATTGGTCTTTGGTTTACGGACAGATATAAGATAATGAAGCAGGTATATGTACAAAATGTGATAATGTAATGAGATCTGATTATACCTACAAGCTGAGCCCATTTTATTAGGTTGTGGCTTAAAAACACAAAATCAACTATTTCACAAATAAACATTAAAGGGGCAGTCTACAATAGAATTTTTATTGTTTTAAAAGATAGATAAACCATTTATTACCCATTCCCCAGTTTTGCACAGCCAACACAGTTATATTAATATACTTTTCTCCAACATAGGTGTGTCCGGTCCACGGCGTCATCCTTACTTGTGGGATATTCTCTTCCCCAACAGGAAATGGCAAAGAGCCCAGCAAAGCTGGTCACATGATCCCTCCTAGGCTCCGCCTTCCCCAGTCATTCTCTTTGCCGTTGTACAGGCAACATCTCCACGGAGATGGCTTAGAGTTTTTTAGTGTTTAACTGTAGTTTTTATTATTCAATCAAGAGTTTGTTATTTTAAAATAGTGCTGGTATGTACTATTTACTCTGAAACAGAAAAGAGATGAAGATTTCTGTTTGTAAGAGGAAAATGATTTTAGCAACCGTTACTAAAATCGATGGCTGTTCCACACAGGACTGTTGAGAGGAATTAACTTCAGTTGGGGGAACAGTGAGCAGACTTTTGCTGCTTGAGGTATGACACATTCTAACAAGACGATGTAATGCTGGAAGCTGTCATTTTCCCTATGGGATCCGGTAAGCCATTTTATTACACACAGTAAATAAGGGCTTCACAAGGGCTTTTTAAGACTGTAGACATTTTCTGGGCTAAATCGATTTATATATAAACATATTTTATACTCCATAGCCTTGAGGAATTATTTTAATCTTGGGAATTTTGTAAAATAACCGGCAGGCACTGTATTGGACACCTTATTCTCTAGGGGCTTTCCCTAATCATAGGCAGAGTCTCATTTTCGCGCCTGTATTGCGCACTTGTTTTTGAGAAGCATGACATGCAGATGCATGTGTGAGGAGCTCTGATACATAGAAAAGACTTTCTGAAGGCGTCATTTGGTATCGTATTCCCCTTTGGGCTTGGTTGGGTCTCAGCAAAGCAGATACCAGGGACTGTAAAGGGGTTAAATATAAAAACGGCTCCGGTTCCGTTATTTTAAGGGTTAAAGCTTTGGTGTGCAATACTTTTAAGGCTTTAAGACACTGTGGTGAAATTTTGGTGAATTTTGAACAATTCCTTCATACTTTTTCGCAATTGCAGTAATAAAGTGTGTTCAGTTTAAAATTTAAAGTGACAGTAACGGTTTTATTTTAAAACGTTTTTTGTACTTTGTTATCAAGTTTATGCCTGTTTAACATGTCTGAACTGCCAGATAGACTGTGTTCTGAATGTGGGGAAGCCAAGGTCCCTTCTCATTTAAATAGATGTGATTTATGTGACACAAAATTTAGAGAAAATGATGCCCAAGATGATTCCTCAAGTGAGGGGAGTAAGCATGGTACTGCATCATCCCCTCCTTCGTCTACACCAGTCTTGCCCACACAAGAGGCCCCTAGTACATCTAGCGCGCCAATACTCCTTACTATGCAACAATTAACGGCTGTAATGGATAATTCTATCAAAAACATTTTAGCCAAAATGCCCACTTATCAGCGAAAGCGCGACTGCTCTGTTTTAGAAAATACTGAAGAGCATGAGGACGCTGATGATATTGTTTCTGAAGGGCCCCTACACCAGTCTGAGGGGGCCAGGGAGGTTTTGTCTGAGGGAGAAATTTCAGATTCAGGGAAAATTTCTCAACAAGCTGAACCTGATGTGATTACATTTAAATTTAAGTTGGAACATCTCCGCGCTCTGCTTAAGGAGGTGTTATCCACTCTGGATGATTGTGAGAATTTGGTCACCCCAGAGAAACTATGTAAAATGGACAAGTTCCTAGAGGTCCCGGGGCCCCCCGAAGCTTTTCCTATACCCAAGCGGGTGGCGGACATTGTAAATAAAGAATGGGAAAGGCCCGGTATACCTTTCGTCCCTCCCCCCATATTTAAAAAATTGTTTCCTATGGTCGACCCCAGAAAGGACTTATGGCAGACAGTCCCCAAGGTCGAGGGGGCGGTTTCTACTCTAAACAAACGCACCACTATACCCATAGAAGATAGTTGTGCTTTCAAAGATCCTATGGATAAAAAATTAGAAGGTTTGCTTAAAAAGATGTTTGTTCAGCAAGGTTACCTTCTACAACCAATTTCATGCATTGTCCCTGTCACTACAGCCGCGTGTTTCTGGTTCGATGAGCTAGAAAAGGCGATCACTAGTAATTCTCCTTCTTATGAGGAGATTATGGACAGAATCCGTGCTCTCAAATTGGCTAATTCTTTCACCCTAGACGCCACTTTGCAATTGGCTAGGTTAGCGGCGAAAAATTCTGGGTTTGCTATTGTGGCGCGCAGAGCGCTTTGGTTAAAATCTTGGTCAGCGGATGCGTCTTCCAAGAACAAATTGCTTAACATTCCTTTCAAGGGGAAAACGCTGTTTGGCCCTGACTTGAAAGAGATTATCTCTGATATCACTGGGGGCAAGGGCCACGCCCTTCCTCAGGATAGGTCTTTCAAGGCCAAAAATAAACCTAATTTTCGTCCCTTTCGTAGAAACGGACCAGCCCCAAGTGCTACGTCCTCTAAGCAAGAGGGTAATACTTCTCAAGCCAAGCCAGCCTGGAGACCAATGCAAGGCTGGAACAAGGGAAAGCAGGCCAAGAAACCTGCCACTGCTACCAAGACAGCATGAGATGTTGGCCCCCGATCCGGGACCGGATATGGTGGGGGGCAGACTCTCTCTCTTCGCTCAGGCTTGGGCAAGAGATGTTCTGGATCCTTGGGCGCTAGAAATAGTCTCCCAAGGTTATCTTCTGGAATTCAAAGGGCTTCCCCCAAGGGGGAGGTTCCACAGGTCTCAATTGTCTTCAGACCACATAAAAAAACAGGCATTCTTACATTGTGTAGAAGACCTGTTAAAAATGGGAGTGATTCATCCTGTTCCATTAGGAGAACAAGGGATGGGGTTCTACTCCAATCTGTTCGTAGTTCCCAAAAAAGAGGGAACGTTCAGACCAATCTTAGATCTCAAGATCCTAAACAAGTTTCTCAAGGTTCCATCGTTCAAAATGGAAACCATTCGAACAATTCTTCCTTCCATCCAGGAAGGTCAATTCATGACCACGGTGGATTTAAAGGATGCGTATCTACATATTCCTATCCACAAGGAACATCATCGGTTCCTAAGGTTCGCATTCCTGGACAAGCATTACCAGTTCGTGGCACTTCCGTTCGGATTAGCCACTGCTCCAAGGATTTTCACAAAGGTACTAGGGTCCCTTCTAGCGGTGCTAAGACCAAGGGGCATTGCAGTAGTACCTTACTTGGACGACATTCTGATTCAAGCGTCGTCCCTTCCTCTAGCAAAGGCTCACACGGACATTGTCCTGGCCTTTCTCAGATCTCACGGATGGAAAGTGAACGTAGAAAAGAGTTCTCTATCTCCGTCAACGAGGGTTCCCTTCTTGGGAACAATAATAGACTCCTTAGAAATGAGGATTTTTCTGACAGAGGCCAGAAAAACAAAACTTCTAAACTCTTGTCAAATACTTCATTCCGTTCCTCTTCCTTCCATAGCGCAGTGCATGGAAGTAATAGGTTTGATGGTAGCGGCAATGGACATAGTTCCTTTTGCGCGCATTCATCTAAGACCATTACAACTGTGCATGCTCAGTCAGTGGAATGGGGACTATACAGACTTGTCTCCGACGATACAAGTAAATCAGAGGACCAGAGATTCACTCCGTTGGTGGCTGTCCCTGGACAACCTGTCACAGGGGATGAGCTTCCGCAGACCAGAGTGGGTCATTGTCACGACCGACGCCAGTCTGATGGGCTGGGGCGCGGTCTGGGGACCCCTGAAAGCTCAGGGTCTTTGGTCTCGGGAAGAATCTCTTCTACCGATAAATATTCTGGAACTGAGAGCGATACTCAATGCTCTCAAGGCTTGGCCTCAGCTAGCAAAGGCCAAGTTCATACGGTTTCAATCAGACAACATGACGACTGTTGCGTACATCAACCATCAGGGGGGAACAAGGAGTTCCCTGGCGATGGAAGAAGTGACCAAAATCATTCAATGGGCGGAGACTCACTCCTGCCACTTGTCTGCAGTCCACATCCCAGAAGTGGAAAATTGGGAAGCGGATTTTCTGAGTCATCAGACATTACATCCGGGGGAGTGGGAACTCCATCCGGAAATCTTTGCCCACATTACTCAACTGTGGGGCATTCCAGACATGGATCTGATGGCCTCTCGTCAGAACTTCAAGGTTCCTTGCTACGGGTCCAGATCCAGGGATCCCAAGGCGACTCTAGTAGATGCACTAGTAGCACCTTGGACCTTCAAACTAGCTTATGTATTCCCGCCGTTTCTTCTCATCCCCAGGCTGGTAGCCAGGATCAATCAGGAGAGGGCATCGGTGATCTTGATAGCTCCTGCGTGGCCACGCAGGACTTGGTATGCAGACCTGGTAAATATGTCATCGGCTCCACCATGGAAGCTACCTTTGAGACGAGACCTTCTTGTTCAGGGTCCGTTCGAACATCCGAATCTGGTTTCACTCCAACTGACTGCTTGGAGATTGAACGCTTGATCTTATCAAAGCGAGGGTTCTCAGATTCTGTTATTGATACTCTTGTTCAGGCCAGAAAGCCTGTAACTAGAAAAATTTACCACAAAATATGGAAAAAATATATCTGTTGGTGTGAATCTAAAGGATTCCCTTGGGACAAGGTAAAAATTCCTAAGATTCTATCCTTTCTTCAAGAAGGATTGGAGAAAGGATTATCTGCAAGTTCCTTGAAGGGACAGATTTCTGCCTTGTCTGTGTTACTTCACAAAAAGCTGGCAGCTGTGCCAGATGTTCAAGCCTTTGTTCAGGCTCTGGTTAGAATCAAGCCTGTTTACAAACCTTTGACTCCTCCTTGGAGTCTCAATTTAGTTCTTTCAGTTCTTCAGGGGGTTCCGTTTGAACCCTTACATTCCGTTGATATTAAGTTATTATCTTGGAAAGTTTTGTTTTTGGTTGCAATTTCTTCTGCTAGAAGAGTTTCAGAATTATCTGCTCTGCAGTGTTCTCCTCCTTATCTGGTGTTCCATGCAGATAAGGTGGTTTTACGTACTAAACCTGGTTTTCTTCCGAAAGTTGTTTCTAACAAAAACATTAACCAGGAGATAGTCGTGCCTTCTTTGTGTCCGAATCCAGTTTCAAAGAAGGAACGTTTGTTGCACAATTTGGATGTTGTTCGCGCTCTAAAATTCTATTTAGATGCTACAAAGGATTTTAGACAAACATCTTCCTTGTTTGTTGTTTATTCTGGTAAAAGGAGAGGTCAAAAAGCAACTTCTACCTCTCTCTCTTTTTGGATTAAAAGCATCATCAGATTGGCTTATGAGACTGCCGGACGGCAGCCTCCTGAAAGAATCACAGCTCATTCCACTAGGGCTGTGGCTTCCACATGGGCCTTCAAGAACGAGGCTTCTGTTGATCAGATATGTAATGCAGCGACTTGGTCTTCACTGCACACTTTTACCGAATTTTACAAGTTTGATACTTTTGCTTCTTCTGAGGCTATTTTTGGGAGAAAGGTTTTGCAAGCCGTGGTGCCTTCCATTTAGGTGACCTGATTTGCTCCCTCCCTTCATCCGTGTCCTAAAGCTTTGGTATTGGTTCCCACAAGTAAGGATGACGCCGTGGACCGGACACACCTATGTTGGAGAAAACAGAATTTATGTTTACCTGATAAATTACTTTCTCCAACGGTGTGTCCGGTCCACGGCCCGCCCTGGTTTTTTAATCAGGTCTGATAATTTATTTTCTTTAACTACAGTCACCACGGTATCATATGATTTCTCCTATGCAAATATTCCTCCTTTACGTCGGTCGAATGACTGGGGAAGGCGGAGCCTAGGAGGGATCATGTGACCAGCTTTGCTGGGCTCTTTGCCATTTCCTGTTGGGGAAGAGAATATCCCACAAGTAAGGATGACGCCGTGGACCGGACACACCGTTGGAGAAAGTAATTTATCAGGTAAACATAAATTCTGTTTTTACCTCTGTAATTACCTTGTATCTAAGCATCTTCTGACAGCCCCTTGATCACATGGCTATTTATTATCTACTGACTTGCATTTAGTACTGTGTTGTGCTAAATCTTTAATAACTCCTCGGGCCTGAACACAATGTTATCTGTATGGCTCACATGAACTAGTAGTCTCCTGTTGTGAAAAGCAAATACAAACGCATGTGATTAAGAGGCTGTCTATAGAGCCTTTGAAACAGGCAGACATTTAGAGGTTTAAATGTTATAAAGTATATTAATCTAGCAATGCTATTTGTGCAAAGCTGGGGAATGGGTAGTAAAGGCGTTATCTATCTTTTTAAACAATAACAATTTTAGTGTAGACTGTCCCTTTAAAAAGTAAATTCTCATACATTATATTGCTTTAACTCGAAATCCACGCACGCTCCCGTTTCACGCATGCCTAGTAGTACTATTATGGAATTCCAATACTATGTTACAAGAAAGAATAACCGTGGCCGGACTTTTAGCCGATGGACACTTGGCCGACGGACACTTGGCCGACGGACATTTGGCCGAAACACAAGTGGCTGTCAGATAACAGTCCGGCACGAGATAGATAGATTTGATAGATAGATAGATACATAGATTAGATAGATAGATCAATAGATGCAATAGATACATTTGATAGATACATTTGATAGATACGATAGATAGATAGATTTGATAGATAAATAGATAGATTTGATAGATAGATAATTTCCAAGACAGAGAATTACAAAACGTGCGGTCTGAGACCCATGGTAAGGTTCCCAGAGGCAGTTGCGGTGCCCGAGACTCTGATTAGAACAGAGCACTCTGGAACGTATCTGCCCTCGGCCGAAATCGGAACATTCTTTAGCTTTCTGTCTGTCAGCCAAATGTCCGTCGGCCAAATGTCCGTCTGCCAAATGTCCTTCTGCCAAATGCCCTTCTGCATTTTGTCAGAGCACCAGAATAACACATGCGCATAGGAAAAACGAGTAGACGATTATCGCATGCGCAGCAGGGAGAGAATAGCTGATTCCCGCATGCGCAGTTGATCAGCGGGTCGTGAACGTGCTTTGGAAACACTTACAGAGCAGATGGGACCACTCTATACGTCACTTACTAGAAAATAAGGAAATAACGGATGGGAGGAGTAAAGATCGCAATGGTAGGGAAATATAAATATGCTTTGTTTCATAAATATAGAAACATTTTGGGGAACAAAGTTTGCGATTATCTTATTTAAGTCTACAATTATTAATTTGTGTCTTCAACATGTTCCAACTTTACCTTCACTTTAAACAATCACACACAATACATTAGTTAACACCCAATACCTAATACATTTTACACACCCTTAATGTTCAATCTCCTCTCTGCCCATCTGCCTGCTAAATCATTGCTCCATCTGCCTAATCTTATTGCTTAAGAAGTATTAATAATGCAGATACAGACAATTTCAGCAGCAAACCAAAATCTAACTCTGCTCTGCAAATGAACCTTATCAATTGTATGTAATGTGTACCTTGATTTAAAGTGACTTGTAAAAACGTTGACATTGTTATAAAAAATGCTTAATCATGTATAGTTAAACAGCTTAAAGGGACATGAAACCCAATTTTTTTTTTACAAATTTCCAATTTACTTGGCATCGTTGTTGCTGAAGGAGCAATGCAGTACTGGGAGCTAGTTAATGCAATGGGTGAGACAATAAAATGAGGCATTTATGAACAGCAACCAATCAGCAGAGTCTACCTAGGTATCCTTTTCAACAAAGGTTTTAGGTTTTTATGTCCCTTTAACTGCAACATACTTTTATTATTTATTTTGCTACCGTTTCCTGTACTTTAAGTCTGAAAAAGTATTTTCCTGTCCTGAAAACTAAAAAAGCACATGACAGGCTTCTCAGGACTAACCTAGCCACATATAACTTCATGATTCACAATTTATTATCTTATCTTTTCTGCTCACACAATGGAGATTTGGTTATTACAACCACAGTGACACAGTGACATACTCTGTCTTCTCCAGCAACAAGACCAGATTTGTGGGTAGAGTTTGACCATTAAAAAAAATAATATATATATATATATATGTATATAAAATAGTGTTCAAACTGATAAGTTAATCTATTGGAAGACTGCAGTAAAATGTATTTACAGGGTGTTTACTGTCCCTTTTGCTAAAAGTGTTATATAAATGTAAAAAGTATATTCAAAATTATCTGTTGAAAGTTTAAATACAATTTTTATTACAGTGCAATATTTGTATTTTTCATGAAAATGTCATCAATTGGCTCTTCTAAATACCCCCAGTTATATCATATCTGTTGGTAAACAGAGCTGACCTTTGTTTCATCTGCAGCATCTAGACAGTGAAGCACCCCCCACCCTCTGACGCCACTATACAGTGTTGAGTTAAACAGTCTGCAGTGCTCTAAAACAGACGCAGGTAACTCCATCTGTAGACAACAGGTGAAAGTGTCCTTTGTACTGAATCAGTGGCATTCCCCTTGTCTAGTGTGTTTATTCGGAGCCCAGACTGAGAAGCCTCTGTTTAGGTTGGTCCAGATTCTGGGACAACTAGACCTGAAGATCTCTATCACATAGCCAGGTGTACAGAGAAAAATGTCCTCCCTCCTGTTTAAAATGTCAGATGGATTTCTATTTTAATAAGCTATACTAAATTTGTTCCCTGTCTAGAAAGAAAATAGATAAGGCCTTTTCTAAACAAATCTTCAAACCATGTTTAAGCTGCATCTTAAAATTTAAAGGGACAGTCAACACCAGAATTTTTGTTGTTTAAAAAGAAAGATAATCCCTTTATTACCCATTCCCCAGTTTTGCATATCCAACACAGTTATAATAATACATGTTTTACCTCTGTAATTATCTTGTATCTAAGCCTCTGCTGACTGCCCCCTTATTTCAGTTCTTTTGACAGACATGCAGTTTAGCCAATCAGTGCTCATTCATAGGTCACTTTACGTGCATGAGCTCAATGTTATCTATATGAAACGTGTGAACTAATGCCCTCTAGTGGTCAAAATGAATTCAGATTAGAGGCAGTCTTCAAGGTCTAAGAAATTAGCATATGAACCTCCTAGGTTTAGCTTTCAACTAAGAATACCAAGAGAACAAAGCAAAATTGGTGATAAAAGTAAATTGGGAAGTTGTTTAAAATTGCAAGCCCTATTTAAATCATGAAAGGTTTTTTTGGACTTGACTGTCCCTTTAATTTGACAAGACGTGGAAGCCAGTTGTATACTATTGCAAGACACTTTGCAATTCAAGCAGCTTCTTTGTTTGGTGCATGCGTTAGCCCAAGTATGTTGACGTGGTGTTGACCTAGTCATTAAAAAAACACTGAAACAGCATTTTTTTTTTAAATACTGCTTTGTAGCAGCTGCATGGTAGTAGCTCTAGCATACTACTGGAATTTATATCCCTTTAATTTATAAAGATTATGAAGTTCCCTGATTGGTTAATTTCTATTGTAAAATTGGAAAATTCTACTTAAAAATATCCCAAGAGATTAATTTATGGGTGTCTTTGCATTGAGAAGATGATGCAAGGGGCCTGTAAGTATTGGATTTTTTTTTCATTTGGTTGGAGGGTGTTAGATTTTATTATGCATATGATGATTTTACTGACCATCCAACTAAAATTTAAAATGACCTAATATTTTTTCAATGTTTGTTGCCCAAATTATCATCAAATCAATTTGTGTTAAATTACGCAATACATTTGTGCTTTGGATAGATTAAGTAGCATTCATAAATAACAGAAAATGTTATAATATGGCTACATAATATGGCTACATCAGGATGACACACGGCTGGCACCACTAATTTACTTATATATCTATGAGGTTTCTGTTGTGAGAGTTAACAACATATTTTTCTAGAGAAACATTCACTCTCTAGTAAATTTGTTTCTTAATTTACCGTAATGCCTTCCTTGTTACCTACTTGACATTTCCCTAGTTGCTGCTAGAAGACCAGCATGGTTCTTATGAAGTCCCACTGTGCTAGAGCAAGTGTGTACTATTGGCCCCTTGACACCAGACTAAGTCATGTCCAGACAGTGCCCTGACACCTGGTGCTAGTACACCTCAGCATCTAACTACTCTCATAATGACATGGAATGTCCCTGCCGATATAGCTATTTATATGCCAGTGCCAAAGCTGCGGCATCTACAGCAATCCTCCACAGATCAACCCTATATAGCACATGTCCTGGTGGGTATTTGATTTTATGACTAAAAGCATGTGTGGGTGTAATTTTCTTTCAGTTGTCTTGTAAAATTCAATCACTCAATACACAACACAGTAAATGTATTAATGTAACCAAGGAAAACTTGAATTGAAAGGCATTGTAGCCTACAACCAGATCTCAAGCTTTAAAGGGATATTAAAGGGACAGTCTAGCCAAAATTAAACTTTCATGATTCTGATAGGACATGCAATTTTAATCAACTTTCCAATTTGATTTTATAATCAAATTTGCTTTGTTCTCTTGGTATTCTTATTTGAAAGCTAAACCTAGGTAGGCTCATATGCCAATGTCTAAGCCCTTGAAGGCCACCTCTTATCTGAATACAGTTGACAGTTTTTCACAGCTAGAGGGTGTAAGTTCATATAGATAACATTGTGCTCATGCAAGTCAATAGATAATAAATACTAATCAGGGGGGCTGTAAGAAGAGGCTTAGATACAAGGTAATCACAGAGGTAAAAAATAGGTTATGCAAAACTGGGGAATGGGTAATAAAGGGATTATCTATCTTTTTAAACAATACAAATTCTAGAGTAGACTGTCCCTTTAAGCACTAAATACATTGGGGCATATGTATCAAGCTCCGTATGGAGAAACAGCAGTTATGAAGCAGCGGTAACAAAGACCGCTGCTCCATAACCTGTCCGCCTGCTCTGAGCAGGCGGACAGACATCGCCACAATACAACCCGATCTAGTACGATCGGGTTGATTGACACCCCCCTGCTGGCGGCCTATTGGCTGCGAGTCAGCAGGGGGCGGCGTTGCACCAGCAGCTCTTGTGAGCTGCTGGTGCAATGATGAATACGGCGAGCGTATTGCTCGCTGTATTCAGCGAAGTCTGGCGGACCTGATCCGCAGTGTCGGATCAGGTCCGCCGGACTTTGATAACTAGAGGCCATTGTATAAGCATAGTATTTAGGTTATTCCCCGCCTCCATCTAGTCATGGGTGCCACCGTCATGTTGAAATATGTTTCACTGCATTTCAGTGCTGATGTATTTGCACATGTGCACAGCTCTGCTTCAGATACCTGCAGTGTAACCTAGGTTCCGTAATGGCAGCACCCATGAGGGAGGTGCATGACATTTATTTAGGGCTAGATTACAAGTGGAGAGCCAAATTATCGTAAGCCCGCAAACGGCAAATCAGATCTCTGGTTAATTTTATAAATGTGCCTTAAATGCCCCCAAAATACAATGTAGTGCATTTTATTAAACAATAAAGATCGCAACATCTTTATTTTTTAATAAAATAATTGCACTAGGCAGTATTTTGGGGCTAAAGTTGGCGGGAGTGGGGTGTTAGAAAAAAAAAAACTGCACTAAAAAGTGCCTTTACATTGCGGTCTATGGGAACTGTGTATTCCCAGTAAATATATATGTATATGCTTTTATATATATATATATATATATATATATATATATATTAACACATAAATATGTATAATCACATACATATATATTTACATTTGCTGTCATCGCTGTGCTAATTACCGCCTTCGCTGCACTTCTCTCTCCCATTACATTACATTAGCGTGCGCTGGTATTACTTAGTGGAGCCTTAATATTTTGCACTCCACTTGTAATCTAGCCCTTAGTGTTTAGTGTCCCTTTATTTAGTGTTTAGGGTCCCTTTAAAAATTAAAAGCAGACCTAGTTTTTTAACACAAGTGAATTATTTTGAATATTGTGTACAAACTGTGTCCCTTGACGGAAATAAAACTTACAAGGAAAAACTTCATAACCTCAATATGTGTAGCCTGACAGAGAAAGCGGGGAGTGTGTAGCCTGACTGAGATAAGGAAGAGAGGTAGTTAAACAGAAGACTACAAATATATTAAAGGACAATTAAATACAGTAGAATTGCAAAATCAACAAATGCTTAATAAAAAAGAAAATAATTAACCAAAAAAGGGCAATGCAAAAAACACAATCTGAATTTCGAAAGAACAGTAGACTTTTCAAAGTTCCCTTTAATTTCCTTGTCCCTTGTAGCATGTGACAGCCATCAGCTAATCACAGACTCATATACGTATACAGTGTGAACTCTTGCACATGCTTAATAGCAGCTGCTGCCTCAGAAAGTGCACATAAAAAAAGTCTGTGTACAATTTGATAATGGAAGCAAATTAGTTTTTATCTCCATCTAAGGGATTTAATAAGGCGGGGGCTAAAAATATGTTTCACACAAAGGATGAGACTAGAACAGCTGATCTCAGTTTGTAGGGTACTGGGTTCAGAAGGAATTTACAGAAAGGTTTCTTTTCAATGCTGGTGGTTGATTAATGGAATGAACTTCAATTAGAGGTAGAAAAGACAAGTACTATAATTAACCCTGATCAATAAAGGGGCAGTCTATTACAGAATTCTTATTGTTTAAAAAGGTAGATAATCCCTTTATTATCCATTCCTCAGTTTTGCACAGCTAACATGGTTATATTAATATTCTTTTTACCTCTGTGATTAACTTGTATCTAAGCTTCTGAAGACTGCCTCCTTATCTCAGATCTTTTGACAGACTTGCATGTCAGGTAAAACATGTGTTTACTCTTAAATAACTCAGTGGGCGTGAGCACAATGTTATCTATATGGCTCACATGAACTAACGCCCTTTAGCAGTTAAAAACTGTCAAATGCCTTAAAATAAGAGGCGGCCTTCAATGGCTTAGAAATTAGCATATGAGCCTACCTAGGTTAGCTTTCAACTAAGAATACCAAGAGAACAAAGGAAATTTGATGATAAAAGTAAAGTGGAAAGTTGTTTAAAATTGCATGCCCTATCTGACTCATGAACATTTGATTCTGCCTAGACTGTCCCTTTAATTAAACGTACACTTGAGAAAAATATATGGGCATATTCATTAGTTCTTTATTACCTTAGGAGATGATCAGTTAAGGTTTATATACTGTGTAAATTTTATCTTTATTAGCAATGATCAGAGTGTGATCAGAATTCTCCCTCTGCAGGTGTTGGAATAACTAAATCACTTTCCTTACAGATGGTGGTGCTAATGGACCCTATGGAAGATCCTGATGATATCTTGAGAGCCAACCGTTCGCGTGAGAAGTCCTATATGTTCGATGTTGCTTTTGATTACTCTGCAACTCAGGTACTAATATAACTTAGCTCAAACACTCCTTATTACAGGTATTGCTTCAGCCATTTACAATAACATAGGATAAACCATAGTGTATTAACCTGAAACATTCCAACCTGCTTTAGGAACATTATGGGCCAGTTGAGCGCAAAATATTGCTTCCGGGTGAATCAGGCCTTCACGGTATAGTTGCTGTAGGTGGCAAATAAATAGAAAAAAACATCTTTCTATATATAGGTAGTGGACAGTAAGACTAGTGAAAGTATTTTGTTTCATATGATGAAAACAAATGTTTGACTCCAACTGGTGTATCTGATATTCAGAAAAGGTGAGCGGATGTCGTTCCCACTGTGAAGCATGGCAGTGGAAGGTGTGGTGGTGTGGGGGTTACTTGCCGGTGACAGTTGGCATTTTAGTTAGAACTAAAAACACACTTAAATGGACATTGTACACTAGATTTTTTTTTGCATAAATGTTTTGTAAATTATCCATTTATATAGACCATCTGGGAGTGTTTTTGTAAAAATTAATAGTTTTGCTTATTTTTAAATAACATTGTGCTGATTTTCAGACACCTAACCAAGCCCCAAAGTTTTAGATGTATACTGATGTCTACAGACTCCAGCTTGCTCCTGTTTGTGTAAAGGGTCTTTTCATATGCAGGGGAGGGGGGAGTGTCTGCTTTTCCTACTTTCCCAGCCCCCTTCACTGGGTGTCCCAGCTTAACCTTATCAACAGTGCTAAACTGGGAGCTTCTAAGTACATTTTTAATAGGTTTTATACAGTACTGGATTTTATATCAATATCTGTGCTTATTCTGCTTTATAGTTGTGTCTATTACATGCAGTAATATGAAAATTGGTGTATACTGTCTCGTTAACCATCATGGCTACCTCAGTGTTCTGCAGTGACACACAGTCTCATCTAGTTTGCTCTTAAATGGGCCAAAACACATCTATCTATCTTTCTTTAGTTCTATCTATCTATCTATCTATCTATCTATCTATCTATCTATCTATCTATAAGTAACTCAGTTGGTAAATGCCCTGACTACAAAAAAGCCTGTTTAAAAGATCCAAGGTCACAGGTTCAAATCCTGACAGGGATGACTCAGCCCTTCACCACTCCAAGGTCAATAAATACCATTTAATTAGCTAATAACTATTACTATTCAGCTGCCAATTTGGTTAATTCCGAGAGCGATCGCTGAAAAAGCGCTTTGAGTCCCACTGGGAGAATGGCACTATATAAATACTAGTTATTATTATAACTAAATTTCTCTCAACTAACTTGTTACTTGATCCCCTACAATCTAGCTTCTGCCATAAACACTCAACAAAAACTGCTCTCACAAATGATCTGCTAAAGCAAAGAGACATTACTCCTTACTAATTCTTCTGAATCTATCTACTGCTTTCGACACTGTTGACCATCCTCTCCTCTTACAAATCCTACATTCTTTTGGCTTGCGAGACACAGCCCTCTCCTGGATTGCTCCATATCTCTCAAATCGCTCATTTACTGTTTCTTTTAACAGCATATCCTCTGATACTTTTCTTCTCTCATGTTGGAGTACTGCAAGGCTCTGTCTTTTTCCCTTGCTTTTTTTCTTTCTATACATCCTCCCTTGGAAAACGTATATCCTCCTTTGACTTCCAGTACCACTTATATGCTTATGATACCCCATATGTTTAAACTCCTGGTATCTCTCCCTCTTTACTCAACCAGATCACCAATTTTCTCTCTGCAATTTCCTCCTGGATTTCTTCGCACTACCTCCAACTCAATCTATCTAAAACTGAGCTGCTTCTTATTCCTCCATCTTCGAAACATCCTACACCTGGCATTTCTCTTAAAGTTGGAGACTCTATTCTCAGCACCTCACTCCACTGTCTTGGGGTCACACTTAACTCTGAATTCACATTCGCTCTACATATTCAAGCTCTCACCAAATCCTGACATGCACACCTAAGCAACATCTCCATAATTTGACCTTTCCTCACGCAAGAAACCACAAAAATAATAATTCATTCCCTACTGCAATCTACTCCTAAATCACCTTCCAAAACACTCAATTTATCATGAATTCTTAAGCTTGACTCATCCACTTAAGTCGCCGACCTATGACAGTCTCTACACTAGCCCCCCATACACTCTAGAATACAGTTCTAAGTATTAACCCTAACTTATAAAGCATTCAACAGTCTCGCTCCCAACTATATTTCCTCCCTCACCTCCAAATATTTCCCATGCTGTCCTCTTCAATCAATGTTGACCTTCGTCTCTCCCATACTATAATCTATACATCCCTTTCATGCCTCCAAGACTTTTCATCGCAGCTCCGGTACTCTGGAACGCTCTACTCCATTCAATCAGACTGTCTACAACCGTGTATAGCTTCAGACGCTCTTTGAAAACCCACCAATTCATAGAGGCTTACTGTCTCTCTCCCATCGCGCCCAAAACAAATTTTGAACTACCTGACTCTTTGTTGCAACTACAATCCACGTGACAAGTTACCCCAACTTGATGTCTCTGAAACCTCAACCTGTAGATTGTCCTTTGGAGCAGTGCCCCCCTCCTGTACTAGTTTTGTTTTGTCTGTTTTGTATTTGTATCTTATCACAAATCTTTCATTGTATACCCCAATCTATGTGCCCAGTGCAACGGACGTTGGCAGAGCTATACAAATAAATGATAATAATAATAATATTAATAATAATAAGTGCATGGATAACATACTGCAATATTTCTTGCCACCAAGCCCTTTCTTATATATGTGAGAGGTGAAGCCATCTCTCTTAGAAGCATAAAATAACTATTTAATAGCAAAGTAAATAATAAAAGAATTTCTTAGATTGGATTGTTTAATTCAAATCCCATAATGCTTTGAGAATATAAGTAATACACGTGCCAAAAAAATAAATATAATGTCGCAGCCTTTGGGTGTTAGGAAAGGACATCAGTCTGAAGAGAAAAGCTTGGTGGAGAGAGAAATTAGAGTTGAGAACCCCAGTCTAATGTAGTTACGATAAGTAAATAATCTCATCTAGATAATTTATTTCACAATGCTTCTGTTTTGTGTATGTGGAGAATATGGATGTGGCTCAGCTGGTATGTTTAAGTCCCAGAGGCCTGAATACTCTCACTGGCTCATCGAAAGCAATCATTAGCTGTATTTTCCAGGAAAATCAGGCCCAAGAGACAAATTCACAGTTCTCTAATTTATTGCTTCAGTGCATGGTGTGTGCAGCAGAGACTTCTGGGATGTTGTAAATAAGTCAGTAATATATTCATGGCAGTCTATCTGTGCTGCTTAGACCCACACACAGTGGAAGAGCAGGAAGGTATATTCAATTGTCAAAGCCTTAAAAATAGTATGTAACCCTGTCCTCCTTTGTACACACAGTTACATTTTAGTGAGTCCTCTCCATAATGCACCCACCTGCATTTCAAATATACCTTGTGTATGCAGTGCATTTTAAATGCTCACTACACCTGTGCGCCATTTTGGAGAACATATACTCTCTGGCCTGCAAGACTGACTTAGAGTGTAACAAGTAAATCAAGCAGCACTTGATGGCTGTGCATATAGTTAGAGACAAATCTACAGATTATTACAACCATCTTTATGAGGGTTTACTTAAAGGGACATTAAAGTCCTGGGTAAAACTACAGTAGCATGGTTACTATTCACCATGCTAGTGATTTTCCTTCTCTGCCTGAAGGTCTCTTTAATTTTTTTTCTCTTATTTTAGCCCATTATAGAAGCCAGTTGGTAAAGCTCTGCCTCTTTGTACTGGGTGCCGCCATCTTGTAGCACGGGTAGTGTTGCATGCTGTGATAGAAGCAGTGAGCTTTCATAGATCAGCAGTGGGCTTTCATAGGTCAGTGTTGTTAGCTGTGCATTGCACTTTGGATTATCTCACACAATAAAAAGCAGGTGCTTTAAATATTTCCATTTTTTACCACTGTTTAAAAGGATAACAAATATAAAAAAGCCTTCAGGAATAATATAGAGAAATGCAGCCACTGCAAAATGTACAGCTCCCGCTCTGTATTGTGTGGTCTAAACTGAAGTGCACAGTAATACTTGTCAGAAGGACAATAATATCCCAGCTCTGTAAATGCACATTGCTTCAGTCACAGTTGTGCATAAATACTTAAACTCCAAGATGGCGGCGCCCTGTGTGAGGATGCAGAGTTTCACTAACCAGCACTTGTAAAGGGTTAAAATAAGAGAACTGGTGTGAAGAGAGCTGCAGGCACAAGAGAAAAAACAATAACCTGCTGAGTAGTAACCATAGAAAAGTAGGTCTAGATTAGTGATTAGGTTATAAATGTTAATGGTATAGTGTGTTAATATTGCTCAAACACTATACTACCACTTACATTTCTACTCTCATATTACAAGTCCAAAGTCTCAAGTTATAGTCTACTGTGCACTAACATCTGCATCTGGGAAGGAGCAGGTGCAGTAATTGCGTCACATAATATATACTATAGGGACGCACGGTAAAATTCATGTCAGATAACGCTCAAGTGCTAAGCAGATGGAACGCAAAAAAAAAAATCCACTCAAGTAATTAAAGGGACATTAAACCCAAAAGTTTTCTTTCATAATTCAGACAGATAATACAATTTTAAACAACATTCCAATTTACTTCTATTATCTAATTTGCTTCATTCTTTAGATATCCTTTGTTATGCACATGGGCGAGCCAATCACAGGAGGCATCTATGTGCAGCCACCAATCAGAAGCTACTGAGCCTATCTAGATATGCTTTTCAGGAAAGAATATCAAGAGAATGAAGCAAATTAGATAATAGAAGTAAATTAGAAAGTTGTTTAAAATGGTATTCTCTATCTGAATCATGAAAGAGAAAAATTGGGTTTAATGTCCCTTTAATTAATTTAGCTCTTTGCTATACTATTTTAATGAAATGAAAGCATAAAGCACTTCACATATATTTTAAAGCGGTATTTTGGATTGTGCACGAGCAAACACTTAAAGGGTCATTACAGTGATAAATGGAAATGCTCTAATTTGTTATTTTATCACTAGCGACGCTGCAGTGCTCTGCGGGGCCTGACTGGTACTTTAATGATGCGTTAAACCCATTTGAGGAAATTAAACAGATAGCTTTGCAGTGGCGCTAGTGATAGAATGACATGCTCTAATACTTGTACGTTGGTCTTTGTGCTCCACTTGTAAACTAAGCCATAGTTAAAGGAATAGACTAGTCAAAATTAAACGTTCATGATTCAGATAGAGCATGCGATTTTAAGCAACTTTCTAATTTACTCCTATTATCAATTTTCTTCGTTCTCTTGCTATCTTTATTTGAAAAAGTAGGAATGTATGCATAGGAGCCAGACCATTTTTTGGTTCAGCACCTGGGCAGCGCTTTCTGATTGGTTTCTAAATGTAGCCACCAATCAGCAAGAACTACCCAGGTGCTGAACCAAAAATGGGCCGGCTCGTAAGCTTACATTCAAATAAAGATGCAAAGAAAAATTTATAATAGAAGTAAACTAGAAAGTTGCTTAAAATTGTATGTTCTATCTGAATCATGAAAGTTTAATTTTGACTACACTATTCCTTTAAAAGCAAGCAATAGTGCAATTATAAAATGCTATAGCACATTACAGCGTTTTCATTTTGCACTTTTATGTCCTTATACATTATAAGACAGCAGGCAAAATAAACCATGTATAAACATATAAATGAATAAATAACAGTACACTACTGAGTATTGATATTGCTCATAATAAATAATTTTATGAGGAATTACATGTTGGGTTAACAAAACTTTATTGCATTTGCCAAAACTGCTCATGAAATCTGCAGTCCATTTAGTAGTGTGCTGCAAACCAAATAAACTTTATTTAAAAACAATTATGAGTAACTCTGCAGTGGTATAGAATGTTGCATGTAAACCCTTCAGTGATAAATTCCCAGCTTTTTTCTGTGCTCACAATCACCTTCCATCTAACTGTTTCACGCTATTTACACTTTCTCTTACTTTCTCCTGTGTGTTTGAGAAAAGTCCTTGTCCTTGACCCCGGTCTACAGTAAGTCTTATAGCTAAGAAAGAGTAGAAAGGAAACACAAGGCACGTAAGAGATAGAATTACATCCTTGAAGGGATTGTGTTGCTCCTTTGTGTTCTGGTTTCTGTTACCTCTTGCCTTGTATTGTGCTCAAACCCTCGGCATTCACTTTTCCCACTTGTGGCCTCTTCTTTATGAAAATGGTTGACTGAGAATGCCAACAATTTAATTGACTTAAGAAATAACATTTTTTTAAATTAATATATCCCCATGAATGAGGCTGCTTCTCATGCAGTGTTGTTAAAGGTACATTATATTTAAAGTTAACCCCCCTATAAAATACATTCATTATTTTTTGAATTCCTTCTTTATTAATCTTCAACTTGCTACACAGTGATTGCTTAGATCAGAGCATACACTCATTTACATATTTCTTCTCATTAGCCACTACAAAGGTACCAGGTAAACATATGTAGGAGACTAAATAAACAACGGTTTGGGCCTTTAAGGGAGTCATGTCTAGAATGTCCTAGATTTGCAAAATCATTAATATGGTGCTTAAAAAAAGAATCGGCTAGATTACGAGTTTTGCGTTAAGATGAAAAAGCAGCGTTAACAGGTCCTAATGCTGCTTTTTCACTACCGCTGCTATTACGAGTCTTGCAGGTTTAGGGGCACCGCACACTTCTTTGGCCTTACCGCAAAACGACTTACGTAAACTTCGTAAACCCTTTTTTCTATGGGACTTCCATAGTGCTGGTATTACGAGTCTGTCCTGGGAGGCCAAAAAGTGAGCGGTACACCCTCTACCTCCAAGATTCGTAACGCATTCTAAAGTCAGTAGTTATGAGTTTTACACTACAACGCCGTAGCATAAAACTCATAACTAAAGTGCTAAAAAGTACACTAACATCCATAAACTACCTATTAACCCCTAAACCGAGGCCCCCCCCCATCGCAAACACTATTATACATTTTTTAACCCCTAATCTGCCGCTCCGGACATCGCTGCCACTAGAATAAACATATTAACCCCTAAATCGCCGCACTCCCGCCTCGCAAACACTAGTTAAATATTATTAACCCCTAATCTTCCACCCCTAACATCGCCGTCACCTACATTATACTTATTAACCCCTAATCTGCCGTCCCCAACGTCGCCGCCACTATATTAAATGTAATAACCCCTAAATCTAAGTCTAACCCTAACCCTAACACCCCCTAACTTAAATATAATTTAAATAAATCTAAAAATAATTACTATCATTAACTAAATTATTCTTATTTAAAACTAAATACTTACCTATAAAATACACCCTAAGCTAGCTACAATATAACTAATAGTTACATAGTAGCTAGTTTAGGTTTTTTTTTTTATTTTACAGGCAAGTTTGTATTTATTTTAACTAGGTAGAATAGTTATTAAATAGTTATTAACTATTTAATAACTACCTAGCTAAAAGAAATACAAATTGACCTGTAAAATAAAACCTAACCTAAGTTACACTAACACCTAACACTACACTACAATTAAATAAATTAACTAAATTAAATACAATTAAATAAATTAAATACAATGAAATAAATTAAATTAAATTAGCTAAATCACAAAAAAAACACACTAAATTAAAAATAAAAAACAAATTACAGATCTTTAAACTAATTACACCTAATCTAATAGCCCTATCAAAATAAAAAAAAGCCCCCCCAAAATAAAAAAATTCCCTAGCCTAAACTATCAATAGCCCTTAAAAGGGCCTTTTGCGGGCATTGCCCCAAAGTAATCAGCTCTTTTACCTGTAAAAAAAATACAAACAACCCCCCCAACAGTAAAACCCACCACCCACACAACCAACCCCCCAAATAAAATACTAACTAAAAAAACCTAAGCTCCCCATTGCCCTGAAAAGGACATTTGGATGGGCATTGCCCTTAAAAGGGCATTTAGCTCTTTTGCAGGCCCAAACCCTAATCTAAAAATAAACCCACCCAATAAACCCTTTAAAAAATCCTAACACTAACCGCCAAAGATTCACTTACCGGGAGAAGTCTTCATCCAAGCAGCAAGATGTCCTCAACGAAGCCGGCAGAAGTGGTCCTCCAGACGGGCAGAAGTCTTCATCCAGACGGCATCTTCTATCTTCATCCTTCCGGCACGGAGCGGGTCCATCTTCAAGACATCCGACGCGGAGCATCCTCTTCAAACGACGGCTTCTTCGTAATGAATATCTCTTTAACTGACGTCATCCAAGATGGTGTCCCTTAGATTCCGATTGGCTGATAGAATCAGCTGGCATTCTATTGGCTGTTCCAATGAGCCAATAGAATGCAGGCTCAATCCTATTGGCTGATTGGATCAGCCAATAGGATTGAAGTTCAATCCTTTTGGCTGATTGCATCAGCCAATAGGATTTTTTCTACCTTAATTCCGATTGGCTGATAGAATTCTATCAGCCAATCGGAATCTAAGGGACGCCATCTTGGATGACGTCACTTAAAGAGATATTCATTACGAAGAAGCTGTTGTTTGAAGAGGATGCTCTGCGTCGGTTGTCTTGAAGATGGACCCACTCCGCGACGCGTAGAAGATGCCGTCTGGATGAAGACTTCTGCCCATCTGCAGGACCACTTCTGCGCGTCTGGAGGACCACTTCTGCCGGCTTCGTTGAGGACATCTTGCCGCTTGGATGAAGACTTCTCCCGGTAAGTGAAACTTCGGGGGTTAGTGTTAGGATTTTTTAAGGGTGTATTGGGTGGGTTTATTTTTAGATTAGGGTTTGGGCCTGCAAAAGAGCTAAATGCCCTTTTAAGGGTAATGCCCATCCAAATGTCCTTTTCAGGGCAATGGGGAGCTTAGGTTTTTTTAGTTAGTATTTTATTTGGGGGGTTGGTTGTGTGGGTGGTGGGTTTTACTGTTGGGGGGGTTGTTTGTATTTTTTTTACAGGTAAAAGAGCTGATTACTTTGGGGCAATGCCCCGCAAAAGGCCCTTTTAAGGGCTATTGATAGTTTAGTTTAGGCTAGGTTTTTTTTATTTTGGGGGGGCTTATTAGGTGTAATTAGTTTAAAGATCTTGTAATTTGTTTTTTATTTTCTGTAATTTAGTGTTTTTTTTTTGTGATTTAGCTAATTTAATTTATTTAATTGTATTTAATTTAGTTAATTTATTTAATTGCATTTAATTTAGTTAATTTATTTAATTGTAGTGTAGTGTTAGTTGTTATTGTAACTTAGGTTAGGTTTTATTTTACAGGTAAATTTGTATTTATTTTAGCTAGGTAGTTATTAAATAGTTAATAACTATTTAATAACTATTCTAACTAGTTAAAATAAATACAAATTTGCCTGTAAAAAAAAAAAAAAACTAAGCTAGCTACAATGTAACTATTAGTTATATTGTAGCTAGTATAGGATTTATTTTATAGGTAAGTATTTAGTTTTAAATAGGAATAATTTAGGTAATGATAGAAATGTTATTTAGATTTATTTTAATTATATTTCAATTGGGGGGTGTTAGGGTTAGGGTTAGACTTAGGTTTAGGGGTTAATACATTTAATATAGTGGCTGCGACATTGGGGGCGGCAGATTAGGGGTTAATAAGTGTAGGTAGGTTGCGGCGACATTGGGAGCGGCAGATTAGGGGTTAATAAATATAATGTAGGTGTTGGCGATGTTGGGGGCAACAGATTAGGGGTTCATAAGTATAATGTAGGTGGCTGCGATGTCCGGAGCGGCAGATTAGGGGTTAATAAGTATAATGTAGGTGGCGGCAATGTCGGGGGCGGCAGATTAGGGGTTAATAAGTGTAAGATTAGGGGTGTTTAGACTCAGGGTTCATGTTAGGGTGTTAGGTGTAAACAGTAAATGTGTTTCCCCATAGGAATCAATGGGGCTGCGTTACTAAGCTTTACGCTGCTTTTTTGCAGGTGTTAGACTTTTTCTCAGCCGGCTCTCCCCATTGATGTCTATGGGGAAATCGGGCACAAGCACAAACTTACCGCTGATTTAAGCAGCGCTGGTATTGGAGTGCGGTATGGAGCTCAATTTTGCTCTACGCTCACTTCTTGCCTGTTAATGCCGGGTTTGTAAAAACCTGTAATACCAGCGCTGTAGGTAAGTGAGCGGTGAGAAAAAACTGCTTGTTAGCACCGCACAGCTCCTAACGCAAAACTCGTAATCTGGCCGAATAAATTTAAATGTTGTATATGTTCTTAAACTGTTTATCTTGCAGACCTTATGCAATTTAGTGCTTAATTGCTTATATTTATTTTTGTACCCTTTAACATTCACGGAACTGGATTGCTCTCACTGAGTGAGCATTCAGCAGTGACTAACTAATATCCTTTGAGTCTACCCTATAAATGACTGTTTATTTGTGCCAGTATCACCAATGAACAACACCCCCAATGAAATAAATGAGAGTACCCCCAAAAACTAAATGCTCATCCATTGACATTACCCACACTAACTTCACCAAATGGGACTTTGTCCTATGAATGAGTCTGCATGATGACATAGGTCTGATACTCTGCAATAAGGTTAACCCAAATGAATGGAACTGCCTCTAGTTAATGAGATTAGCAACTAACTGCTCATACTGTGAGACTGCACCAGTGGCTCAGTGTATCTGATCATCAATGGAGACTGCTTAGAGCCTCCAATAGCTGCTTATCTAGTGACACTGTTCTTAATGTATGAGAGTTTCATAAATGATTTACTTTTCACCCAGTGAGACTTCTTCCAGTGAATGAGAGTGCCCATGTGATTGAATGCTCATTTGTTAAAACTTCTCTCAGTGAAATATAGTTCCCTCCAATAAGAGTGCAGGAGACACAGTGAATGATATGCAAAACATCAGTGGGTAGGTACATTCTTGTAATGCTCAGTGCTATAACTGTATTCTTTTAATCGTTTACCATACTGTGGTGTAGAATATTTTGAAGTACAGTGTCCTTTTAACTTACAAATGGAACTAAAATACTACTTTTTGTGAATTTATACATTGTGATTTGTAACAGAGAAATGTGCATACACCGCATGATCATTGTTACTGCAATCATAGGATATCTTGGTATCAACATGTCTGAGAAGTTGATGTCACTCAGGGGGTAATTTTTGAGTCTTTAATGTGCTAACGGTAATAGGCTTTAATTGACTTGTTAGCTATGATAAAATGAGGTATCACATTCAAGAGGAACGGTGGGCACGGTGGGAACGGTGGGCAAGTCCTTTATTTACATTGGGATGTAGTGATAACTGAAGGGGTAATATACAGTTTGAGTGAAGGGGCTGATTGGGTAGTATTTGTAGACAGTGTTGATCAGGGTGCAGTATTATAGAAGGCTTTGAATGGATGGATTAGGTTTTTGAACTTTAATCCTGGTAGCCTATGGAAGTCAGGGAGGAGCATAGCAAAAATAAGCTAAGAAGATTGTCAAGAGGTACTGTCGCGATCGCTCAGCTGCTGATCGCTTCCTTTTTTCCTATGTGTCAGCGCGGTAGCGCTTTCTTGGTTGCTTAGCAACCCTGTTCCTGTCGGCCCCTTCTGCTGACATCAGGAGGCCTTCTTATTCCGGCGTCTCCTCTCCTTGGGGCCTGTATGTTTTCACTCGTTGGCTAAGTGAGTACCATTTTTATCTGTGATATTCTGAACCTGTGCCTACTTAATTCTGAACCCTGAATCCCTACCTGCCTGATATTACGTTGCTGGACATTGCTTACCTGACTATTCTTTTGGTTAACCCCTACCTGCCTGATTACACGTTGCTGGACACTGCTTACCTGACTATTCTATTGGTTAACCCCTACCTGCCTGATTACACGTTGCTGGACATTGCTTGCTTGATTACTCTTCTGGTTAACCCCTACCTGCCTGATTACACGTTGCTGGACATTGCTTACCTGACTATACTATTGGTTAACCCCTACCTGCCTGATTACACGTTGCTGGACATTGCTTGCTTGATTACTCTTCTGGTTAACCCCTACCTGCCTGATTACACGTTGCTGGACATTGCTTACCTGACTATTCTATTGGTTAATCTCTACCTGCCTGATTACACGTTGCTGGATATTGCTTGCTTGATTACTCTACTGGTTAACCCCTACCTGCCTCAGTGGCGTCACTAGGGTTGGTGTCACCCGGTGCGGTAAGTTATGGTGTCACCCCCCCCCCCCAGAAAGCAGACACACACAAAAACACAGGCACACACACATACAAACACTCAGACACACTTAAAAACATACTCAGATGCACACACAAACACTCGGAAACACACTTAGACACGCACACACAAAAACTCAGACACACACTTACAAAATATGTAAACTGCACTGCATTAATTATAAAGCGCATGCCTAGAGCTGCTCCCTGGCTCAGCAGAGCATCAAATGAAAGATAAACAGAGCACTCTAAAAATAAATCACTAAAGAAAAGGTTTAGGCGCAAACTATGAAAATTCTGCTCTCTGACTCTGTTCCAAGCCTGTCAGTGCACAGCCCCGGGCCGCGTGCCTACCGCTTCTTATGGCCAATCACCTCTGCACTCTGCCCACCCCCAGACCCCTGCCCGCTCTCCTACCTGTTCAGTGTGCACTTAGTGTACCGTAACCGTAAAGGTCTGGTGGGCATCATACGTGGCTCCTTCACTTTAAAGACAGTGTCAAACAGTCATGCGGTCAGGTGCCAGGCATCCCCTCATGATTTGCCAGTTCCCGTTTAGAGAGACAGCACAGCAGTGAGTGACTCCACTGCTCCACATGTCACTGAGCAGTGAGCACAGATAGGCAGGCAGGTTTAGGCTAGCAGTGCAACTTTGCAAGCCCCACGGCATGCCCACAACATTCATAGTGAAATTGGACAGGGGAGAAGCAAAGTACAAACAAGCAAAAGCAGCCGGGAAAACTATTTGTTGAAATTGCAGCAGTGGCTCAAGGGGCAAAAAAATTGTGTGTCTACAACTTCCCCAGTCCCACCAATGTTCACAAATGCCAGCCCCTCTAATAAAAAAAAAATCTATGCATCTCAACATTGTATTTCTTTGAATTTCAATAAAATTTAAAAAAAAAAAATAATTTTTGTTTTGGTGTCACCACCTGGAGGGTGTCACCCGGGTGCGGACCGCCCCCCCCGCCCCCCCTAGTGACGCCACTGACCTGCCTGATTACACGTTGCTGGACATTGCTTGCTTGATTACTCTACTGGTTAACCTCTACCTGCCTGATTACACGTTGCCGGACATTGCTTGCCTGACTATTCTATTGGTTAACCCCTACCTGCCTGATTACACGTTGCTGAACATTGCTTGCTTGATTACTCTATTGATTAACCCTATCTACACGAAGTTTCTTCTCCTGACCCTGCTGTGCCATCTTCCAGTCTATTACTGTGAGTATATTATACTGCAGCTGTCGCAGGGTCAGTTCCTGGTATATACTCACTGTGCTAGGGTGTTAACCTCATTCTAGCATTTGGGTCTAACTCTGGACTTTACCTACCCTGACATTACATACAGGCCATATAATGGACCCTGGTGAGTTATCCAGAGCTGTGGCTCTACAGGGACAGCTTCTTGGAACCCACTCTGCACACCTGCAATCCCTGGATTCTAAATTGGATCAAATTACTGCTCTTTTGCATAACCTTTCTCCACCTTCTCAAGTCTCTGCAACACCTGTTGTTCCTGCGGCCAGTTCCAACCCTGCATTTAATCCGCCACAACCTGCAGAACAATTTATTCCTAGAATTCCACTACCGGATAAATATGACGGCAATCCTGAAGACTGTCGAGGATTTCTTAATCAGTGCCGCCTTCACTTCAGAAATAATCCTCAGATGTTTGTTTCCTCTTCCTCCAAGATCACCTTAATTTAATTTAATTTCTCTTATGAAGGGTAAAGCCTTGGCTTGGGTTTCTCCACTGTTGGAAAAGGATGATCCGTTGCTCCAGGATATTGACACTTTTGTATCTATATTTTCTTCTGTGTTTGATAAACCTGGTAGATCAGCGGCTGCTGAAGCAGGACTTTTAGATTTAAGACAGGGATCTCTTTCTGTAGCACAATACGCTATAGAATTCCGGATTTTAGCTGCTGAAACTATGTGGAATCATGGGGCCCTGCGTGCAGCATTTCGTAAAGGTCTTTGTGATCGTTTGAAAGACGAATTGGTTTATAGGGATCTTCCTGATTCTCTAGAAGAACTTATCAACTTATGTATCAAGCTTGATGCTCGTTACTCTGAGCGTCTCCATGAACGTGACCGTAACAGAAGATCCTTTATCAGATCTTCCTTCCGTCCTATGCCTCATTCACCAAAACTTCCTACTCCAAATACTTCTATCTCTGAGTCAAGTGAACCCATGGAGGTTGGTGCAATTAAATTATCCGAAGCTGAATGTCTCAGAAGGCATAATCTGGGACTATGTCTTTACTGCGGTATTAAGGGGCATATGTTAAAAGATTGTCCAACTCGTCCAGTAAAAGCCAGGGCTTAACTCCAGAAAGAGGGACTGAGTTAAGCCAAAGATCTTTTTCTACCCTCAATCCCAAGCTGTTTGTTCCAGTTACTGTCCGCTTTGGCAACACCAAATTTCAGGCTCAAGCACTCATCGATTCTGGAGCTGCAGGAATGTTTATGGATTCGGAGTTTGTCAATGCTTTTCGTATTCCTTTGCTTTCCAAGAGCCAAGTAATTAAGGTCACTACTGTCAGTGGTCAACCCTTAGGTTCTGGTTTCATTCGATATTCTACCATACCACTTCTCATGTCTGTAGGAGTACTTCATTCCGAAACCATTTGTTTTGACATCATCTCTTCCCCACAGTTTCCTCTCATTTTGGGACTCCCTTGGCTTCAACTACATGATCCAGTTTTTTCCTGGTCTAAAGGAGAGCTTGTTGCTTGGGGATCTTCTTGTTTCAAACAGTGTCTACGGAATACTCCCAAAACTTCTAGTACAGTTGTGGCAGTTTTAGACATTCCTGATTCTTTGCCTGAACAATATCATTCTTTCTCCAACATAGGTGTGTCCGGTCCACGGCGTCATCCTTACTTGTGGGATATTCTCTTCCCCAACAGGAAATGGCAAAGAGCCCAGCAAAGCTGGTCACATGATCCCTCCTAGGCTCCGCCTACCCCAGTCATTCTCTTTGCCGTTGTACAGGCAACATCTCCACGGAGATGGCTTAGAGTTTTTTAGTGTTTAACTGTAGTTTTTATTATTCAATCAAGAGTTTGTTATTTTAAAATAGTGCTGGTATGTACTATTTACTCAGAAACAGAAAAGAGATGAAGATTTCTGTTTGTATGAGGAAAATGATTTTAGCACCGTAACTAAAATCCATGGCTGTTCCACACAGGACTGTTGAGAGCTATTAACTTCAGTTGGGGGAACAGTGTGCAGTCTCTTGCTGCTTGAGGTATGACACATTCTAACAAGACGATGTAATGCTGGAAGCTGTCATTTTTCCCTATGGGATCCGGTAAGCCATGTTTATTACGATAGCGAGGACCAAGTTCATACGGTTTCAATCAGACAACATGACAACTGTTGCGTACATCAACCATCAGGGGGGAACAAGGAGTTCCCTAGCGATGGAAGAAGTGACCAAAATCATTCTATGGGCGGAGTCTCACTCCTGCCACCTGTCTGCTATCCACATCCCAGGAGTGGAAAATTGGGAAGCGGATTTTCTGAGTCGTCAGACATTGCATCCGGGGGAGTGGGAACTCCATCCGGAAATCTTTGCCCAAGTCACTCACCTGTGGGGCATTCCAGACATGGATCTGATGGCCTCTCGTCAGAACTTCAAAGTTCCTTGCTACGGGGCCAGATCCAGGGATCCCAAGGCGGCTCTAGTGGATGCACTAGTAGCACCTTGGACCTTCAAACTAGCTTATGTGTTCCCGCCATTTCCTCTCATCCCCAGGCTGGTAGCCAGGATCAATCAGGAGAGGGCGTCGGTGATCTTGATAGCTCCTGCGTGGCCACGCAGGACTTGGTATGCAGATCTGGTGAATATGTCATCGGCTCCACCTTGGAAGCTACCTTTGAGACGAGACCTTCTTGTTCAGGGTCCGTTCGAACATCCGAATCTGGTTTCACTCCAGCTGACTGCTTGGAGATTGAACGCTTGATTTTATCGAAGCGAGGATTCTCAGATTCTGTTATCGATACTCTTGTTCAGGCCAGAAAGCCTGTAACTAGAAAAATTTACCACAAAATTTGGAAAAAATATATCTGATAAAGGATTCCCTTGGGATAAGGTTAAGATTCCTAGGATTCTATCCTTCCTTCAAGAAGGATTGGAAAAAGGATTATCTGCTAGTTCCCTGAAGGGACAGATTTCTGCCTTGTCGGTATTACTTCACAAAAAGCTGGCAGCTGTGCCAGATGTTCAAGCCTTTGTTCAGGCTCTGGTTAGAATCAAGCCTGTTTACAAACCTTTGACTCCTCCTTGGAGTCTCAATTTAGTTCTTTCAGTTCTTCAGGGGGTTCCGTTTGAACCCTTACATTCCGTTGATATTAAGTTATTATCTTGGAAAGTTTTGTTTTTAGTTGCGATTTCTTCTGCTAGAAGAGTCTCAGAATTATCTGCTCTGCAGTGTTCTCCTCCTTATCTGGTGTTCCATGCAGATAAGGTGGTTTTACGTACTAAACCTGGTTTTCTTCCAAAAGTTGTTTCTAACAAAAACATTAACCAGGAGATTATCGTACCTTCTCTGTGTCCAAAACCAGTTTCAAAGAAGGAACGTTTGTTGCACAATTTGGATGTTGTTCGCGCTCTAAAATTCTATTTAGATGCTACAAAGGATTTTAGACAAACATCTTCCTTGTTTGTTGTTTATTCAGGTAAAAGGAGAGGTCAAAAAGCAACTTCTACCTCTCTCTCTTTTTGGATTAAAAGCATCATCAGATTGGCTTACGAGACTGCCGGACGGCAGCCTCCCGAAAGAATCACAGCTCATTCCACTAGGGCTGTGGCTTCCACATGGGCCTTCAAGAACGAGGCTTCTGTTGATCAGATATGTAAGGCAGCGACTTGGTCTTCACTGCACACTTTTACAAAATTTTACAAATTTGATACTTTTGCTTCTTCTGAGGCTATTTTTGGGAGAAAGGTTTTGCAAGCCGTGGTGCCTTCCATTTAGGTGACCTGATTTGCTCCCTCCCTTCATCCGTGTCCTAAAGCTTTGGTATTGGTTCCCACAAGTAAGGATGACGCCGTGGACCGGACACACCTATGTTGGAGAAAACAGAATTTATGTTTACCTGATAAATTTCTTTCTCCAACGGTGTGTCCGGTCCACGGCCCGCCCTGGTTTTTTAATCAGGTCTGATAATTTTTTTCTTTAACTACAGTCACCACGGTACCATATGGTTTCTCCTATGCAAATATTCCTCCTTAACGTCGGTCGAATGACTGGGGTAGGCGGAGCCTAGGAGGGATCATGTGACCAGCTTTGCTGGGCTCTTTGCCATTTCCTGTTGGGGAAGAGAATATCCCACAAGTAAGGATGACGCCGTGGACCGGACACACCGTTGGAGAAAGAAATTTATCAGGTAAACATAAATTCTGTTTTTTGTGATGTCTTTTCTAAAAAAGATGCTGAAGTATTACCTCCACACCGGACCTTTGATTGTCCCATTGACTTATTACCAGGAGCACCTCTACCTAAGGGTAAAACTTACCCACTTTCTCGTCAAGAAAATGTTTTACTTGAGGAATATATCAAGGATAATTTGGCCCGAGGTTTTATCCGCCCTTCTTCTTCTCCAGTAGGGGCAGGTTTTTTCTTTGGGGAAAAGAAAGATGGAGGTCTTCGTCCTTGCATTGATTATCGAGCTCTTAATCAAATTACAATCAAGAATTGTTATCCACTCCCTCTCATTCCCGAATTATTTGATCGTCTCCAGGGTGCTTCCATCTTTACCAAATTGGATCTTCGTGGGGCATATAATTTGGTCAGAATTCGCAAAGGGGACGAGTGGAAAACTGCCTTCAACACTAGGTTTGGACACTACGAATATTTAGTTATGCCTTTTGGGTTATGCAATGCCCCTGCAGTTTTTCAACATTTTGTTAATGAAATATTCAGAGACTATCTTAATCAATTCGTTATTATCTATCTTGATGATATTCTGATTTATTCCCGGACTTTACAGGATCATGTTCATCATGTTACACTAGTACTCCAGAGATTACGTGGAAATTCTCTCTTTGCCAAGCTTGAAAAGTGTTCTTTTCATCAAGAATCTATTCCTTTCCTGGGTTACATTATTTCTCCGTCTGGATTCAAGATGGATTCTGACAAACTGTCGGCTATTCTAGATTTGCCTAGACCTACTTCCTTAAAATCTCTTCAAAGGTTCCTGGGGTTTGCCAATTACTATCGTAAGTTCATAAAAGACTTTGCTAACATCTCGGCACCCCTTACTGCTCTTACTAAATAGGGTCAGGATTGCAAGCATTGGTCTGATCAAGCCTTACAGGCATTTGAATCTCTAAAGTCTGCATTTACTTCGGCTCCCATTCTTTGCCATCCTGTTCCGACTCTCCAATTCATTCTTGAAGTGGATGCTTCTCTAATTGCTGCTGGGGCAGTACTATCTCAGTGAAATCCTGTTTCTAGCAAGATTCTTCCTGTGGGATTTTTCTCCAAGAAGTTCAATACTTCCGAACTGAATTATGACGTTGGTAACAAAGAACTGTTAGCTATTAAAATGGCTTTGGAAGAATGGAGACATCTGCTTGAAGGCACTGATCAACCATTTCTTATTCTCACAGATCATAAAAATCTACTGTATCTTCATACTGCCAAACGCCTCAACTCACGTCAAGCCCGATGGGCTCTGTTCTTCTCCAGATTTAATTTTGTCCTCTCTTATATTCCTGGTTCTAAGAATACGAAAGCAGACGCTTTATCTAGACAATTTCTGGCTTCTGATTCTACATTTTTGGATTCTGAACCCATTCTCCGCCCTGCTAAAGTTCTGGCTCAGTTATCTACGTTTCCTTTACAAGCATTACAGTCTGCTCAAGCTTCTGTTCCTTCATCCTATAACATACCTCCTGGGATCTTGTTTGTACCTACAGAATTCCGCCTAAAACTTCTTCGTTGGGCTCATGATAATGTTCTGTCTGGACATCCAGGAGTGCGTAATACTTTGTGGAGACTCAAACAACATGTCTGGTGGCCTTCCATGGGCAAAGATGTCAAGGATTATGTTGCAGCTTGTCATTCCTGTATCTCTAATAAACAGTCTTCATCTTTACCTCTTGGTCTCTTACAACCTCTGCCTGTTCCGTATTATCCCTGGTCTCATGTTTCCATGGACTTTATTACAGATCTTCCTAATTCTGCCGGAAACAAGACCATTTGGGTTGTGGTAGACAGGTTTTCCAAAGCAGCTCATTTTGTTCCATTAACTGGATTACCATCGGCCCAGAAACTCGCTGAATTGTTTATTCTCCATATCACCAGATTACATGGTTTTCCTTTGGACATCGTTTCTGATCGAGGAGTTCAATTTGTCTCAAGATTTTGGAAATCTCTGTGCAAACAGTTTGGAGTTACCATATCTCTTTCCACTGCTCATCACCCTCAGTCCAACGGTCAAACTGAGCGGGTAAATCAATCTCTTGAGTCCTATCTCAGGCACTATGTTAATCATCAGCACTCCAACTTCTTCCTTTAGCAGAACTTGCTTACAATTCCCGCTTCAACTCTTCTTTACAGACTTCTCCTTTCAAGGCAGCCTATGGATTTGAACCTAGAACTTTTCCTATGTCTTCGGGAGGTTCTGGAGTTCCTGGAGCAGATCGTACAGTGAGAAGTCTTTGTAAACACTGGAAGAAGATTCGGGAAATTCTTCT
Source organism: Bombina bombina (assembly GCF_027579735.1). NCBI lineage: Eukaryota > Metazoa > Chordata > Amphibia > Anura > Bombinatoridae > Bombina > Bombina bombina. The sequence continues at coordinate 1,472,379,426 of NC_069499.1, read as the reverse complement.
TCTCTCTACTCAAAAGTATAAACGATTTGCTGATCGCAGACGCCGGAAGGCACCCTCTTTTCGGACAGGAGACAAGGTTTGGATTTCCACCAGATTCATCCGACTCAAACAACCTTGTGCTAAATTGGGTCCCAAATACATCGGACCATTCAGGATTGTTTCCAAGGTATGTTCTACTGCCTACAGGGTGGCTTTACCAGACAACTTGAAGATTCACCCTGTCTTTCACGTATCTCTTCTTAAACCAGCAGTCTCTAACCGGTTTTCCACCAAATGTAGAGTTCCCTCTCCGTTCCTTGTGGATGGTACTTCAGAATTTGAGATCAGTCAAATTCTTGATTCCAGATTACGGGGTAACCGTCTATATTATTTGGTCCATTGGAAGGGATATCCCATCACTGAACGTTCTTGGGAACCTGCTTCTCATGTCCGTGCCTCTGCTTTGATCAAACAGTTCCACGCTCTGAATCCTTCGAAGCCTGTTCGTGTTTCCCGGAAGGGTCCTTGAGGTGGGGGCACTGTCGCGATTGCTCAGCTGCTGATCGCTTCCTTTTTTCCTATGTGTCAGCGCGGTAGCGCTTTCTTGGTTGCTTAGCAACCCTGTTCCTGTCGGCCCCTTCTGCTGACGTCAGGAGGCCTTCTTATTCCGGCGTCTCCTCTCCTCGGGGCCTGTATGTTTTCACTCGTTGGCTAAGTGAGTACCATTTTTATCTGTGATATTCTGAACCTGTGCCTACTTAATTCTGAACCCTGAATCCCTACCTGCCTGATATTACGTTGCTGGACATTGCTTACCTGACTATTCTTTTGGTTAACCCCTACCTGCCTGATTACACTTTGCTGGACACTGCTTACCTGACTATTCTATTGGTTAACCCCTACCTGCCTGATTACACGTTGCTGGACATTGCTTGCTTGATTACTCTTCTGGTTAACCCCTACCTGCCTGATTACACGTTGCTGGACATTGCTTACCTGACTATACTATTGGTTAACCCCTACCTGCCTGATTACACGTTGCTGGACATTGCTTGCTTGATTACTCTTCTGGTTAACCCCTACCTGCCTGATTACACGTTGCTGGACATTGCTTACCTGACTATTCTATTGGTTAATCTCTACCTGCCTGATTACACGTTGCTGGACATTGCTTGCTTGATTACTCTACTGGTTAACCCCTACCTGCCTGATTACACGTTGCTGGACATTGCTTGCTTGATTACTCTACTGGTTAACCTCTACCTGCCTGATTACACGTTGCTGGACATTGCTTGCTTGATTACTCCTCTGGTTAACCCCTACCTGCCTGATTACACGTTGCTGGACATTGCTTACCTGACTATTCTATTGGTTAATCTCTACCTGCCTGATTACACGTTGCTGGACATTGCTTGCTTGATTACTCTATTGGTTAACCCCTACCTGCCTGATTACACGTTGCTGAACATTGCTTGCTTGATTACTCTATTGATTAACCCTATCTACACGAAGTTTCTTCTCCTGACCCTGCTGTGCCATCTTCCAGTCTATTACTGTGAGTATATTATACTGCAGCTGTCGCAGGGTCAGGTCCTGGTATATACTCACTGTGCTAGGGTGTTATTAACCTCATTCTAGCATTTGGGTCTAACTCTGGACTTTACCTACCCTAACAGGTACATGTGTCTAACAAAAGTATTTAAAATATATTGGTGTGAGTTAGTAGGTTGAGGGTCATTATGTTGATATGTCTCAGGAGTGTCCTCCAACGTGTTTAAGTATTGTAATTATGAATATTAATAATTAATAGCAGTATAAAATTATTGTCAGCGATATCTACAATTAATATAGCAGAACTTTGTCAATACACTTCAGTAAGATATTAAATCTCTGTAGTGAACTTCAAAATATTACTACTGAGATATCTATAAATTTGACAACAATATTATTAAAATTAATATTTAAGCCTTTGTTCTGATCAGTTATCTTTATAGACACATTGAATTATATTTATGTAAAAACTAGATTGGGAATCAATCAGAGGTGTAACTAGAAACCACATGGCGCAGGTGCAAGAATCTAAGAAGGCCCCCCCCCCAAAAAAAAAGGTGAATTTGATACATATACTTTTTTTATTATTATTTAATTTTAACATTTAATACAGAAAAGAAATATGAATCAGATTGCATGTCTGCAAAAGGAGGTACCCTGTGCCCTCAGTCTGTGAGATGATCTGACCCCCTATTACTGTATATAGTGACACTGTTTAACCCACCAGTACTGTATATAGTGAGTTAGTGACAAAGTCTGTAATCTGTCGGTGAGATGGCTGGCCTGACCCTACCAGCCACGTTACTTTATAAAGTGACCACAGTAATCTGTGACATGGTCCAGCCCCCCCGTTCTGTATATAGTGGTACTGTATTGTGACACTGTTTACCCCCATCCCCCCCATGCTGTAGTAACAAGGTCTGTAATTTGCTGTTTCCACACACATACATACATACACACATACACACATAAACACCAATGGGTAAAACAGAAACACTAAACCCTGTAGTCAGAGACAAAGACACTAGTGAAGCATCACATCACACTCACATGATATCAGTGCAGGCAGTGGCAGATCCACTTTTTTGTTGTTGCTGAAGCTGGGCCCCTACCCTTGGGGGCCCAGTTACAATTGCGACCACTGCACCCCCTGTAGTTTCGCCCCTTGAATCAATTATATACGCTTATTCTCTTACAACTTTCTATATAAGACAGCCTATAAAATGTATCTCTAAAAATTAACCTTACTCACAATGAATCGCTTATTAAATTACCACAAATGAGAATACCAGAACAGTCTATAATTAGCCAACAATTCTTAGTCCAATGCCAAAATATGGACTGCTAACTTAACAGTGCTTAATTAACAATATAACAAGATACCTCACACAAATCTTACTAAATCTCAATAAATCTAAGAGAACTTTCAGAAAAGTATAATTAAACTATTTAGCCCACAATTAGTTCTATATAACTTCAATTAAAACACCAGGAATTGTATATTATTAACAGCCAATTTATATGTCAATTAATCTGGCCTGAAACAACCTCTTATTTAGCCACAATAAAACAGATTCCAAAATATATCGCAATAGCTGCAACTAACTTATGACAATAAAATACAAAAAATCTTTCTAAATATTAATATTTAACACCAGTATACTTACTACCCTCGGTCTAATTAATATTAAATATAAGAATAAATTACCTTGTAACTCACAGCTGTAGTTTAACTATGCTATAAAGAATTTATTTGCTAAAATATATTAAAACATAAAAACCATTAATACATTACCAAATAACCATATGATAATTCAGCTTATCCTGGGGCTTCTTGTTGGTCATGTAAGAAGGATTATTCCACTATTTTTGCAAGGATACAGGCCTCAATTTTTTTCTTTCTTATCCTAAGAAAGGGTCCCAACAAAATCTTTATCAAAGATAGAACCACTCCTTCTTTCCATCTAAAGGGGAAGAGAGTCCACGGCTTCATTCATTACTTGTGGGAATTAAGAACCTGGCCACCAGGAGGAGGCAAAGACACCCCAGTCAAAGGCTTAAATACCTCCCCCACTTCCCTCATCCCACAGTCATTCTTTGCCTTTCGTCACAGGAGGTTGGGAGAGAAGTGTCAGGAGATTCGGAGTAGTCTCTTATGGAGGGTAGTACTCTTCGAATGGGACTGGTGTTTTAAGTAGTCCTGTCAGCCTCTCAGTGAGAGCTTGGGTGAAAGTTAGGAGATTCAGAGAGAGTCTTTCTGCGAAACCATCCCGACTTATTTTAACAGCTCCATAGGCAATCAGCGTTGACGAGATTCGCTGCCTGCTTTCTACACTCAAGTCCATGTCAGGAGCGATGCTACTACACTGTCACACTTGAGAGGCCGTGTTCCTGTTCCACAGCATAGATTCTGGTAAGATTGTTTCATTTTTTATACACATAATGATAACGCAGAAGACAGGGTCACAGTGTGACTCCATATATCTTTATAGAATCAAGGGTTAATATGCCTGGTTGGGGGATTATTGAACAGGGGGGGTTCTGTACATAATATTGTTTATTGTGTAATTGCTGCGTTATGTGTGAGATGAGGCTCTGGCAATGGGTTGACTTTTGGTTTTATTTCTGGGAGTATTTGCACGGCCAATTTGGTGCGTTTTTATACCTAGTACAGGGGCGGTCCTGCAAGGCTTTCCTTCTGACCGGATGTGGCCTATTCAACTTCCTCTCCTTGACCGGCGGTTGCAGGAGATGAAACGGTTTCTGTGGTCCGGGTTATAGGAGGTGGTGAGTGCCCCGACCATTGGAGGTTATAAAGGTGATATTTTTCATATATTATATCTAATCTGTAATAAAGGCGCAAGCTATTGAGGACTCTAACACGTTAGAGGGTACTCCCTTTTTAACAAAGTCTCATACCTGCATTTATTGCGAGGAGGCTCTGGTCGATCCGCCTCCTCAACTATATTCCAAATGCCTTGATAAAGTTACCACATCTAGAAAGAATAGGATGTCTAGTACTACTGAGCCGTCCACCTCTGAGGGTTCCCCGTCCCGTGAGGTGCGTTCCCTACATTCATCTCCGATTACACATGCAGCGCCCCAGGGCACGTCAATTTCTCCTACGGGAGAGATCCGTTGGCCGCCAGATTTTGCGGATCAACTGCAAACGGCGGTGTTTAAGGTGATTAGGGCCTTACCGCGTTCTACTAAACGCAAGCGTAAGGTAAAATATGGCGATCCGACTCTGGGGTCATATACTCCAATGGATATTTTGGAAAGATTATATACTGACGAGGACAACTCCAAATATTCGGAGGACATTCCTTCTGGGTCAGGGTCTATGTCATCTAAAGCTCCGACTGCGGAGGAGCCTGACTTTAGGTTTAGGATGGAATATTTGCGCTCGATCATATCCACGGTTACGGGAGGCAAGGGGACTTTCCTACCGCAGGATAAGAAGGTTAAGCCTAAGGGATCTACTTTTCGTCCCTTTCGTGCGGACAAGGCCCAATGCCAGCAGCCCGCCGCAAAAGTGGATCAGTCCAGGGTCACTTGGAAGCCAGCTCAGTCTTGGAATAAGTCCAAGCAGAACAAGAAGCCTGCCGAAACAAAGTCGTCATGAAGGGGCGACCCCCGACCGGTCACCGGACCAAGTAGGGGGCAGATTATCTCTCTTTTCAGAAGCCTGGTTGCAGGATGTTCAGGACCCTTGAGTTCTGAAGGTTATCGCCCAGGGATACAGATAGAGTTCAGATCTCATCTGCCCAGGGGCAGATTCCTCCTGTCAAATCTGTCTTCCAGACCAGAAAAGAGAGATGCCTTTCTAGAATGATCTCTCTTCTCTCTGAGTTATTGTACCAGTACCCCTAGCAGAAAGGGGTTTAGGGTACTATTCAAACCTTTTCGTGGTCCCAAAGAAGGAGGGCACGTTCCGCCTGATTCTGGACCTAAAAGGTTTAGACAAGTTTCTGGCTGTTCCATTGTTCAAAATGGAAATGATCAGATCTATTCTGCCCCTTGTTCAAGAGGGTCAGTTCATGACGACAATAGACTTGAAGGATGCCTACCTTCATGTGCCAATCCGCAGGGATCACTTCATGTTCCTGTGATTTGCGATTCTGGACCAACATTTCCAGGTTGTGGCCTTTCCCTTTGGTCTGGCGACGGCCCAGAGAGCCTTCACAAAGTTTCTGGGGGCACTGCTTGCAGTAGCCAGATCCAGAGGCATTGCTGTGGCACCCTATCTGTATGACATCCTAGTCGAGGCGCCGTCATTCAGTCTCGCAGAGGATCACTCGAGGGCCCTTCTTCTTTTGCTCCAATCTCACAGTTGGAAGATAAACTCAGGAAAGAGCTCCCTGATTCCCAGCAACAGGGTGGAGTTCCTAGGAACGATAATAGACTCTATATCCATGAGGATATTTCTCACAGATCAGCGACGCAGGAAGATTGCGTCCACATGTCTTGCCCTTCAGTCCTCCTCCAGTCCCTCTGTGGCTCAGGGTATGGAAGTGATCGGGCTCATGGTGTCCAACATCGATGTCATTCCATTCGCCAGGTTCCATCTCAGACCTCTTCAGTTGTGCATGTTGAGACAGTGGAATGGCGATCATACAGACCTATCCCAACAGATTTATCTGGACGATTGGACGAGGGACTCCCTCTCTTGGTGGATCCGACTGGAACAACTGTCCCAAGGGACATCCTTCCTGAGACTGTCCTGGGAGATTGTGACCACGGATGTGAGTCTGGCAGGATGGGGAGCTGTTTGGGGTGCCAGGATGGCACAGGGAATGTGGGCACGAGAGGAGTCTCTCCTCCCGATCAATATTCTGGAACTTCGAGCAATCTACAATGCTCTGAAGGTGTGGCCTCCTCTGGGGTCGTTAAGCTTAATCAGGTTCCAGACAGACAACATTACCTCTGTGGTTTACATCAACCATCGGGGGGGACGAGAAGTTCCCTAGCGATGAGGGAGGTTTCTAGGATATTGGAATGGACATTCCACAGCTGCTCGCTCTCAGCAATCCACATTCCGGGTGTGGACAACTGGGAAGCGGATATCTCAGCAGGCAATCCTTCCATCCGGGGGAATGGTCTCTCCATCCTGAGGTGTTTGCGGAGATTTGTAACAGATGGGGGACGCCGGAGATAGATCTCATGTCGTCCAGACTCAATTGCAAGCTACCCTAATACGGGTCGGAACCCCAGGCAGAGCTGATAGATGCCTTAGCGGTGCCTTGGGGGTTCAACCCAGTTTACATTTTTCCACCGTTGCCACTTTTACCTCGTGTAGTGGCCCGCATCAAGCAGGAGCAAGCTTTGGCTATTCTGTTTGCTCCGTCGTGGCCACAGAGGACGTGGTTTGCGGATCTGGTGGGAATGTCATCTTCTCCTCCATGGAGGTTACCCTGTCACAGGGATCTGTTGATACAGGTTCCCTTTCAACATCAAAATTTAGATTCTCTGAGACTGATTGCGTGGAGATTGAACGCTTAGTCTTGGCCAAGAGAGGGTTTTCTGAGAGAGTGATTGATACTCTCGTTCCGGCTAGGAGGCCGGTCACTCGTCGCATCTATCATAAGGTGTGGAGGACTTACTTGTCCTATTGTGAGAAGCATGGATATCTTTGGCACAAGGTTAAGGTATCTAGGATTCTGTCCTTTCTCCAGGATGGACTGGAGAAAGGGCTTGCCGCCAGTTCCTTGAAGGGACAGATTTCGGCATTATCTGTGTTGTTGCACAAGATGCTTGCCGAGCTTCCGGATATTCAGTCTTTTGTTCAGGCCCTGTCTAGAATCAGGCCTGTTTTTAGACAGTCCACTCCTCCTTTATAATATACATATAATACATACTTCCTACCGACAATGTCTCAAGAGATGTATTTCAAGGGCATATTTCTATTATGGCACTTAAAAGGATTTTAATACTTTCAGAATGAATTTAATTAATATTTTAGTTAATTTTCTGATATAATATTGTCACCTTTTCCAGTTATCATCTTATATCACATACATACCTTGTGAGTAGCAGTCTGATGTAATTAATGATATATATATTTGTGTATATGATCTTATTCCATTTACTATAAATATTGCATATCTGTGGATATCATTTTAATATTTAGTGTATAAGCTATAGTATATGATTCAGGGCACACATTATATAGGCATTCATATATCAGTACCTACTAGTCATATCTGTCACCTTATTTGTATATCAGATGTCTGGAAGATAGAAGAATAAAAACATGTTAGTATTCTGATATTTTGGAACATATTTTAAATTTATCAATGTAGCTAATCATTCAATACAGCAGACATGTATCTAATATAGTATAATTTTCAGATCAATACATATATATATATATATAGATATTTTTTATATGATCTGAGTATAAATGGAACATTTGAAAATTATACAATTCATATAGATGAGTTTCTAACTTCTCTTTCTGCTATTAAGATTTAAATTATTATATGCATTCAGCTGCTAACAGGGTTAAAATGCTTCATTTACTTATCTTCCATAGAGTCGTTATGTCTAGAATTCTGTTTATGCAGCACAGCATAGGATATTTAACTTTCGCATGCTAAGTGGTTGCCTTTCATAAAAACCTGTTTTTCTGTCCAGACTCTTGGCTCCTCTCCCCAGGGGTACCTTTGAAGATACCCATCTTTACTAATTGAACAACTGTATCTTTAGTAATTGAACCCTTTTTACTAATTGAACCCATCTTTTCTAATTGAACCCTTTTGCCTCAACTTGTCTTAAACATTGAGGGGGGGGGGCTGTAGTGGGTAATAGCCCACTCTATTCATGTTAAGGGAGATATTAGTTGACATGAAATATTAAATGATGTGATACATGTGTAGTTTATTTAATGTTACTTCACAGGTACCCTGACAAGTTAGATAGGTGGGTGTTGCAGTTGTCAAGACAGAGACGAATAGATATTAATTTTATCTGGTGCTTTATCTGAAAAAGGCACATATTTTGGAGATACTTCACAGGTAGACACAGCAACATTTTGTTAGTAAATGTGAGGGTTAGAGGACATAGGACACTGGCTTGAGACGAGAATAATTATTTGTAACATTGTAAACATCAGGACACAGAGGCAGCATCATGCTTGATGAAACCAAGGATGTCACCCACTGGGGTTATAAAATAATTGAATTGGAGAAACTAGTCGTTAGACAGGCAGGGTCGGCAACAGAGCTGGCAGCAGCAGTACCAGGGGTAATCCAGAAGAAGAAAATAATGCCATGGCAACAGAAAAATAAACAAAATGATAACAGGCGGTTGGTGTGTCATTAATGAAGAAGACAGAATCAGTAGAAGTCAGATATATTAATTTTAAGTTTAAGGGAAGAAAGATATCCTGATGAATATGGTTAAGAGACATTTACTGATACAAGTGTATTGGTTTTCCAGTTGAGGAAGTATTGACTAAGAAGAGCAGACCACGATTTCTTTCCAATTACTAGCGGGAATTCAACTCCTGGCCAGCAGGAGGAGGCAAAGAGCAACCCAGCAGAGCTGTTAAGTGTTAGTTCACTTACCCATAACCCCCAGTCATTCTTTGCCTCTATCATCGGGAGGACATGTGAAGACGGTGTCTGAAAAGATTTAATCCTTTTATGGGTACTTTTCCCTGCAAGCAAGGATTGGGGGCTATGCTGTGTCCATGTCAATCTCTTTAGTAAGAGTAATGGTGGCTTTTAGCAGTTGGAAGACAGCGAGGTAGTCTTTGCTTACCTTCTAACATTTATGCTAATCCCTATTTAGAAAACCAGGGTTGGTTACTCTGTTTTTCTTGTATCTTCAGGTTCCTGTCAGCGGTCAGGTGAGGCTGACAGACTTGAAGCTGCTGTGACTGCATTAAAGGGACACTAAACCCAAACATTTTCTTACATGATTCATGTAGAGAATACAATTTTAAACAACATTCCAATTTACTTGTACAGGGAGTGCAGAATTATTAGGCAAGTTGTATTTTTGAGGATTAATTTTATTATTGAACAACAACCATGTTCTCAATTAACCCAAAAAACTCATTAATATCAAAGCTGAATAGTTTTGGAAGTAGTTTTTAGTTTGTTTTTAGTTATAGCTATTTTAGGGGGATATCTGTGTGTGCAGGTGACTATTACTGTGCATAATTATTAGGCAACTTAACAAAAAACAAATATATACCCATTTCAATTATTTATTTTTACCAGTGAAACCAATATAACATCTCAACATTCACAAATATACATTTCTGACATTCAAAAACAAAACAAAAACAAATCAGTGACCAATATAGCCACCTTTCTTTGCAAGGACACTCAAAAGCCTGCCATCCATGGATTCTGTCAGTGTTTTGATCTGTTCACCATCAACATTGCGTGCAGCAGCAACCACAGCCTCCCAGACACTGTTCAGAGAGGTGTACTGTTTTCCCTCCTTGTAAATCTCACATTTGATGATGGACCACAGGTTCTCAATGGGGTTCAGATCAGGTGAACAAGGAGGCCATGTCATTAGATTTTCTTCTTTTATACCCTTTCTTGCCAGCCACGCTGTGGAGTACTTGGACGCGTGTGATGGAGCATTGTCCTGCATGAAAATCATGTTTTTCTTGAAGGATGCAGACTTCTTCCTGTACCACTGCTTGAAGAAGGTGTCTTCCAGAAACTGGCAGTAGGACTTGGAGTTGAGCTTGACTCCATCCTCAACCCGAAAAGGCCCCACAAGCTCATCTTTGATGATACCAGCCCAAACCAGTACTCCACCTCCACCTTGCTGGCGTCTGAGTCGGACTGGAGCTCTCTGCCCTTTACCAATCCAGCCACGGGCCCATCCATCTGGCCCATCAAGACTCACTCTCATTTCATCAGTCCATAAAACCTTAGAAAAATCAGTCTTGAGATATTTCTTGGCCCAGTCTTGACGTTTCAGCTTGTGTGTCTTGTTCAGTGGTGGTCGTCTTTCAGCCTTTCTTACCTTGGCCATGTCTCTGAGTATTGCAGACCTTGTGCTTTTGGGCACTCCAGTGATGTTGCAGCTCTGAAATATGGCCAAACTGGTGGCAAGTGGCATCTTGGCAGCTGCACGCTTGACTTTTCTCAGTTCATGGGCAGTTATTTTGCGCCTTGGTTTTTCCACACGCTTCTTGCGACCCTGTTGACTATTTTGAATGAAACGCTTGATTGTTCGATGATCACGCTTCAGAAGCTTTGCAATTTTAAGAGTGCTGCATCCCTCTGCAAGATATCTCACTATTTTTGACTTTTCTGAGCCTGTCAAGTCCTTCTTTTGACCCATTTTGCCAAAGGAAAGGAAGTTGCCTAATAATTATGCACACCTGATATAGGGTGTTGATGTCATTAGACCACACCCCTTCTCATTACAGAGATGCACATCACCTAATATGCTTAATTGGTAGTAGGCTTTCGAGCCTATACAGCTTGGAGTAAGACAACATGCATAAAGAGGATGATGTGGTCAAAATACTCATTTGCCTAATAATTCTGCACTCCCTGTATTATCTAATGTGCTTCATTCCTTAGATATCCTTTGTTGAAGAAACAGCAATGCACATGTGTGAGCCAATCACACGAGGCATCTATGTGCAGCAACCAATCAGCAGCTAATGAGCCTATCTAGATATGCTTTTCAGCAAAGTATATCAAGAAAATTGAGCAAGTTAGATAATAGAAGTAAATTAGAAAGTTGTTTAAAATTGTATGCTCTTTCTAAATCACGAAAGAAAAAAATTGGGTTTTATGTCCCATTAATTTTAAAAGTAAGCTTTCAAGGTGGAAGGACTGGGATTTCAGGGACCTAGTGGGACCTACTGCCATCAGGAGGGTATGTATAATTATTGTTATATCCACCAGGTTGGGATATATTGCGGCTGAGCAGTTATATGGGATTTTGCCGCTTCCATTGCTGGTCTAATCTACAATAGAACCAGGTTTATGGTGTGTGGGGACAGGATATCAGAGGGGTATTATTCTCCACACTTTAATCCCTGTGCAGTCCGTTTAAACGGATTTTGAGGTCCTATATATTAATTTTAGGGCTCAGTAGTTCCTTCACGAAGGGATTGAATTTTGTTGGGATATACTTACTTAATCATTTAGCCTTTTTCCTCCTACTGCTACGGACCTCCAGTCATATATAAGGTAGTGGTGTGGTGTTTGTCTGCAGTGAATCTCTGAAGGAGGGATTGGATATATTTATTCATTTGACAAAAATTGAGTGATTCTTTCTCTCCCACCCTAAGGCTCTGTATATTTTTCCCGCCACATAAAGGATCATACTTTTATGGCAGTTTATCGGAAGTGTTTTTTTTCACTTTGGCCGTTGGCGCTATTCCACCCGTGCTCATTTGGCCTGTTAATGTAGCGCAAGACTCCTCTTTCAACTTTATTATGGGTTTATAGAGGTGGGTCTCTGTCTTTACCAGGATAGCGACTCGGCTGTGAGAAAAGTTTTACAGTAAGAAGCGCAACTGGTTTTTTTTATGTTGCCCTAATGAAGGGGGATGCATCTTTAGCTGTGGTGCTCGCAATGCGCTTATTTCCTAATTTATGTTCACTTCTTATTCTGTACAACTGATAGTTATTGTATTCAAGTTGTGAAACGATCCAATTACTCCAAAATCTTTATTAATGTGAAGTAAGAGTGGGTGTTAAGAGAGAAAGGGAAATGTATTGTTTTAATTTGGCTGCAAACTGCCATTTCTTTTTATCCCGTAGTAGTACGCACCTCAGTTGCGGTTCCCTCGCCGGGTAGTATTTCTCCTTTGTCATATAAGCACTGGGGGGATCTGTAATTTGGCCCGGTGCGATATTGGAATGTGCCGTTCCTACTTAGATTACAGAGACATTGAATGTTTGTGTGCTGTTCACATATAATTTTAATGTTTAGTCTGAGGTCAAGTAGACAGTTATATACTTCTAGAGGCTCTGCGAGGACCTTCTCAGCTGAATATCTGTTTTTTACTCAGTCTGTCTGTAAGACTTTTTAGGTTGTTGCGCAGTTAAACATTTTCTAGACGTCTCAGTAATGGCATTAACGTCCTTGGCTTCTGTCTTCTGGGGAATGCAGTCTCAACAGGACTGTTCAGAAGAGGCTTGCTATAGTGCCCTTATTGTCTGATATACATTTTGGTATCAGTGGGGTTATTAATATTTGTTTTGCAGGGAGGTTTTATTAAAATGTATTTTAATCCCTCTCTGTAAATTGGGTTCTTTTTATACCTGATTCGCTAGTAGGCATGATGTCTAAGATTAGTCTCTACCTTTCTACTGGGATTATTTTATTTTATGAATTTTTACTATATTCTCTGTGTTTAAGATTTTCTGTTAGGAATTTCTTTTTAACAGTTGTTTTTTTCCTTGGTGTTGGTGCCACCTTGTGGTTTTTATCATCAGATTCTGCCCTGTTTGCCCTGAGGGGGCATATCTCAGTGCTGATCTTTTTTATTAAGGTCCTCTAATCTGACATGTGTAGCATCTCATGTTTCTAGGATCATATCAGAAATTGTTTTCTACTTTCTTTGGTATTTGACTAGGGAATAATATTTTGATGAATATTTATGTATTGCTTTTATATTGTTTAGGATACAATTTTCACAGCAATGTCTGGATCAGCATCTTTTATGTAAAATCTAGGGCTCTTATTTTCCTTGTATAAGGAGACTATTTTGCATTTCCCTTCATGGTTAGGAGATCCCAGCTTGGTCTGGTACTACTCCTGATCATATTTAATTTTCTATAAGGGATTGTATTGTTTATATGCTTATTTATATGTTTATGCATATGTACGTGTTATTTTTTATTCACTCATTGGAGGTGATTTTACTTTTAATGTACTTTCATTCTCAGAATAGGGACTGTGACTTGGCTACTCCTGAGTTCAATCCCTTTAATGATCAAGTTTTATTCTATGTCAGCTGGTGTTGCCTAGTGGGTAGCAAGGCTGTCTCCCTAGTCAGAGGATGCGAGTTTGCATCCAGCTGTTGCTGCGTGATCCCTATTTAGTGTTTGTTAGATCATTGTTTTATCTTGTGTTGGTACAAGATACAGGATGGATTTGATTTCTTACCCTCTATATGGCTGTTTCCACAATCCAGATAAGGAAGGAGGTTTTATTTATCTGTCTCAAGGATCTCCCTTCTCTTGGAGTGATTGTTCCAGTTCCTCAAGCGGAACAGGGTCAAGGATTGTATTCCTATCTATTCAGGGTCCCCAAGACACAGAGAATTTTTCGACCCTTCTTAAACCTCAAGGGTCCCAACAAACTTCTTAGAGTTCTGTTTTTTAAAATAGAGATTTTTTTTTATTTTTTTATTTTTTATTGAAGACTCAAAGTGACATACACAAAAAAGGTGAAAAACAATGTACATATCTGGTATACATATTCTATCTATACATCAAAAATATACATACACTGGCCCCTATTTAACAAATGTCTTGCGGACCTGATCTGACAGTGCGGATCAGGTCTGCAAGACCTCGCTGAATGCGGAGAGCAATACGCTCTCCGCATTTAACATTGCACCAGCAGCTCACAAGAGCTGCTGGTGCAACGCCGCCCCCCTGCTGACTCACGGCCAATGGGCCGCCAGAAGGGAGCTGTCAATCAACCCGATTGTACTCGATCGGGTTGATTTCTGGCGATTCCTGTCCGCCTGCTCAGAGCAGGCGGACAGGGTTATGGAGCAGCGGTCTTTAGACTCGCCAGAAACATGGGCCCACAAGCTCCTTACGGAGCTTGATAAATGGGCCCCAATGTATTAGTCCTCATTTTTTCCCCCCTTTTCAAATTTAACTAGGCCATGTGGTTATCTATTAATTTAAAATATCTTTACTTTCTACTAAATATAATATACTAAATCTCTATGGTGGTACCACTAAAACCAACACAGATAAATTGTGAAATAAACTCTATGAGGGTCCTCCATTATTTGTCAAACAGTTTATTTAGGATTCAATATATGTTAATAATAAGATAAATATTTACAGGTATATATATATCAATCTATTTTACAGATACAGTCCACATTTTAAGATACAGGGCAACTTTTCTAAACTAACCCCAATTGTGCTACACAGAATATTATCCCAGAAATATTTAGCCAGATTCTCTGTGTCCAACATCATCCATCTTTTAGCAGGAGCAGGATACAAAGAAGAGAGCCAGAGGCTCTGGTGTTACAGTATTTTATAACCCAATTCAAAAGGGAGTGGCTTATCAAATGCCACTCAAAAAGACCAATGGGAGTGTCTATAGTTCAGAGAGAAAGGTGTACCTGGGGGAAGGGATCCCAATAACAGCTAAGTGAATATTCCAGTGATAAAATGTCACCACATTCCCTCACTTTTTCTTCTCCTATGTTGCCCCGTTTTCTAGTTATACCCACTAGTACAGAAGAACACAGTGGGAGCGAAAACCTTACAGGAGAAATTCTCCCACCATCCCTTCGGAATCATTCCCTCGGCGATATGAGCTCTTCTGTACTTTCCTAGGACTGTCAATTCCTAATCTAACTTTATACAATTCATTAGAAAAAAATAATTTAAAATTATACATAGAAACACAAAATCCTATGCTAAACCCCATTAGCAACATTTATACAATGGTCTTAAATATTGGGAAAAGTTCATGTATGAGTGTGTGAGTGTGGGTACACTAGATGGGTATGCGTGTAGTAAAATCTTTATTAATAAAGTGTGAATTGTGCCTGTAAAACAAAAGTTATAATGGTTCACTGAAGTTCTTTGTTGTCATCTTTTGTCATCTGGTCCTTGCTTTTGGCATCTGGTCCTTGCTTTTGCTTTACCAAATCTCTCTCTTTGAACCATTTTGTTTTTTTTCAAGACCCTCAAAGGAATGAAAAAAAGATTAAAACCAGGCATATATTTACTTCACACTACAACACTCCATCTGCAGTAGAAACCACATTCACAGTTATTAACTTCAAGTTGGAAAGTGCCTCTGTTATTGCATCATCCCACTCGCACCCTTACTTAACTTATGTTGCTTGATTTATATGATTATTTACCCCTTTATGCTATATATATATATATATATATATATATATATTATTTTGGCCTAATGCACCATTTTACATCTCCATTGTGATACATTATACTTATTTAATTTGTCCAACGCCACCATCATAGCTTCATGGTAAGATCAGTCCTGAAGACACCTGAAAAACAACAATCTATAATATGTGTTATTGGGGAAAAACTGGAAGGAAAGGTGAGAAGCCTTCTATCTTCATTGGTTTTCTTCCTGCAAGATAAGACTTCAGACAGTTTACATAGAAATGGTATTGCATGTGGCCTCCCAAAACTAATCACAATGGAGGTATCTGTTATTGTTTTTTTTAGAAAGAGAATGCATCAATTAACTATACATTCTTAATATTGGCATTTAAAACTTAATAATGAAAAACACTTAAAATTATTAATTGAACTTAAAACTAAAGTACACTTTACACGATACAAATGTACTGCAAACAAATATGCTTATAAAAAAAAAATGAATGATTTAATTTGAGCCCTCCAGCTCTGTCAGTTGCTTCTTTAGAAACCCAATTTGATCTCTCATTCTCCTGTTTTTTTGTTTGAGTTCCCAATAACTTAAGTTGGCCTTATTGTTTATCTCATTTGACCTCAGCCTCCAATTTTCTCCTCTGTTAATATCGCCATTTAAATTCCTGTCTCTCCAGTTTTCTGTATTTGATGCTCTACTATTCTGATATCCACAAACATTCCTTCTATTACCCCTCTCTGATTCCTGCCTGTGAATATTCAGATTATTCTCCATTGACTGCTTCACTGCAGAATTTGCCTTAATGGTGTATGGGTGATAATTCCACCACTTCTCAGCTCTAGTGAGCACCATATGTAGGTTTGTGGAGTTTGGATCATACAGCTTTACAAACTCCTGACATTTTCTGGGGAGAGCTTCAAGTACCCTCTGTATGTGAGCTGGTGACCCCCAGACCATTTGGGTCTGTGGCTGGCGCAGCACACACCAAAATAAAACTCTTTTTGCTACTTCAAATGGCCCATCTAGTGGTCTCATGGTAATTTCACTAATCTCTTTCTCTAGACTAGTAAAATTGAAAAAGGTTTTAGCTATCCTGCCAGCCTGATCACAGGCCACTCTTGGACCTCTGTGTAGGGAATATTATGCTTTACAAGGGGTTACTGAGCTAATATTGAAACCACACCTGAACCACTTGGTATAATAGACTTGTGAATCATTTTATAAATAAACCTGCATTCTAAAAAAAACATCTCAATAAAACTAGATCAAACTGAATGGACCCATGTAAAAATTCAAGCAGATATAACAGCTACAGTTAATCTAGTAATTTCTTAGGGTCTTGGCAAACTGTGGTATGTGGGGTATTTTACAGTTGTGTAATATGGGAAGTAGCGCCATCTGAAGAGGATAGAGATCAGCAGTTCCCAACCTTTTTTTTCTCTCCCGTACCCCTTGATTAGGCTTTTCATTTATGAGTACCCCCTCTCTTCATTACCCCCACCCATCCCTTAAAATAAAGGAAGCACTTTTTTTATAGGGGAGGTAAGCTATACCTGAATGGCATACGACTGTACGTGTATCAACAGGATTAAAGCTCAAATCTCATTCTCAGGAGGAGCCCTGCTGTGTGGCTGGCACCCCTGGCAGCTGTCTGGTTGCCCCTAAACACGGCCCTGGGGGGGAGTCAAAGTGTAATGATCATAAAAATATTTAAATTTCTGAGATCAGATCAATATTAACCACCCAGCCACTATGGACATTTTTAGTAGGAAGTTAAGCAATCTGAATCAAGCAAGCACTAGCAGCAGTATACTTTACTTACCAGCACTGACTATAACTTATTTGGGAATGCAGACCCGCCTCGCCGGAGTCATCCACACCCGGTCCACATATTTCAGGTGCAAGGTCTCCCATCTGCCTATATGCCAGGCCTTCACTTGTCACGTTCCAGCTGAGCGCTTCTTCCTTCCACAGTTCCACAATGGTTTGATGACCTATTGGGAGTGCCCCCCTGACCCTCCACCCGCATCTTCCGCCATTACCAACAATATTTTCGCGTACCCCCAACCGGTCCGCCAAGTACCCCCAGGGGTACGCGTACCACAGGTTGGGAACCGCTGATATAGATGATAACAAAATTAGGGTTTCTAGAAATAACTAAAGCATTAAGGAAGATATATGGCGTGTTTCATATTATGTGTGAACTTTTGGTTATATACTTGAGGGAAAATAACAATATCCTTTACCCAGAATCTATTGCCCTGGCCGCTGGCCACAAGACACAGGCTGGTACATATTAGTATAAGCATATATACAGTTATATTCAAAAGTTTAGGCACCCCTGACAATTTCCATGATTTTCATTTATAAATAATTCAGTGTTTCGATCAGCAATTTCATTTTGATCTATCAAATAACTGAAGGACACAGTAATATTTCAGTTGTGAAATGAGGTTTATTGGATTAACAGAAAATGTGCAATATGCATTAAAACAAAATTAGACAGGTGCATACATTTGGGCACCCTTGTCATTTTGTTGATTTGAATACCTGTAACTACCTAGCACTGATTAATTGGAACACATAATTGGTTTGGTGAGCCCATTAAGCCTTGAACTTCATAGACAGGTGCATCCAATCATGAGAAAAGGTATTTAAGGTGGCCAGTTGCAAGTTGTTGTTCTCTTTGACTCTCCTGAAGAGTGGCAACATGGGGGCCTCAAAACAACTCTCAACCTGAAAAAAAAGATTGTTCAACATTATGGTTTAGGGGAAGGCTACAAAAACCTATCGCAAAGATTTAAGCTGTCAGTGTACACTGTGAGGAACATAGTGAGGAAATAGAAGACCACAGGCACAGTTCTTGTTCAGGCCAGAAGTGGCAGGCCAAGTAAAATATCGGAGAGGCAAAGGATGGTGAGAACGGTCAAAAACAGCCCACAGACCACCTCCAAAGACCTACAACATCATTTTGCTGCAGATGGTGTCACTGTGCATCATTCAACAATTCAGCGCACTTTGCACAAGGAGAAGATGTATGGGAGGGTAATGCGGAAGCAGCCTTTTCTGCACACACACCACAAACAGAGTAGCATTGAGGTATGCAAACGCACATTTGGACAAGCCAGCTTCATTTTGGAAGAAGGTGCTGTGGACTGATGAAACAAAGATTGGGTTGATTGGTCATAACAAGTGGCGTTATGAATGGTGGCAAAAGAACACAGCGTTCCAAGACAAACACTTGCTATGCACAGTAAAATTTGGTGAATGTTCCATCATGCTGTGGGGCTGTGGGGCTGTGTGGCCAGTGCCGGTACTGGGAATCTTGTTAAAGTTGAGGGTTGCATGGATTCCACTCGATATCAGCAGATACTTGGGAATAATGTTGAGGAATCAGTCACAAAGTTGAAGTTACGCCGGGGCTGGATATTTCAACAAGATAACGACCCAAAACACTGCTCAAATTTTTTTTTTAATTTAACTATTTTCCCACACATGCTTTACAAGCCATCCTATACTATATAGTATCTGCTTAGAAACTACTTAAAATCTCCATTAGAATAGGTTTACAAAGATATTACTTGCAAACAGTATACTACAAACTATAACGTAATTAGTCTATGAATAAACTATGAAAACTAATATATAAACATGGATTGACTACAGCTAATTTTCTGTGAGTCTTTCA
>NC_069499.1:1471385144-1471440144 GCF_027579735.1 Bombina bombina | reverse complement strand
CATTCATCAAAGTTTACCTTCACTTTAAGGGTTTAGAAATCAGCCATGAGCCTACCTAGGTTTACCTTTCAACAAAGAATACCAAAAGAACAAAATTAATTTGATGATAAAAGAAAATTGGAAATGTATTTAAAAATTGCATGCCCTATCTGAATCATGAAAGTTTAATTTTGGCTTTACTGTCTCTTTAACAATTTTTTCTGCAAACAATGGCCTAGATTTAGAGTTGGGCGGTAGCCGTCAAAGCCAGCGTTAGAGGCTCCTAACGCTGGTTTTGGGCTATCGCCGGTATTTGGAGTCAGTCAGGAAAGGGTCTAACGCTCACTTTCCAGCCGCGACTTTTCCATACCGCAGATCCCCTTACGTCATTTGCGTGTCCTATCTTTTCAATGGGATCTTTCTAACGCTGGTATTTAGAGTCGTGGCTGAAGTGAGCGTTAGAAATCTAACGACAAAACTCCAGCCGCAGAAAAAAGTCAGTAGTTAAGAGCTTTCTGGGCTAACGCCGGTTTATAAAGCTCTTAACTACTGTGCTCTAAAGTACACTAACACCCATAAACTACCTATGTACCCCTAAACCGAGGTCGCCCCACATCGCCGCCACTCGATTACATTTTTTTAACCCCTAATCTGCCGACCGCCACCTACGTTATACTTATGTACCCCTAATCTGCTGCCCCTAACACCACCGACCCCTATATTATATTTTATATTATATTTATTAACCCCTAACCTGCCCCCCACAACGTCGCCGCCAGCTACCTACAATAATTAACCCCTAATCTGCCGACCGCAAAGCGCCGCCACCTATGTTATCCTTATGTACCCCTAATCTGCTGCCCCTAACACCGCCGACCCCTATATTTTATTTATTAACCCCTAATCTGCCCCCCTCAACGTCGCCTCCACCTGCCTACACTTATTAACCCCTAATCTGCCGAGCGGACCGCACCGCTACTATAATAAAGTTATTAACCCCTAATCCGCCTCACTCCCGCCTCAATAACCCTATAATAAATAGTATTAACCCCTAATCTGCCCTCCCTAACATCGCCGACACCTAACTTCAATTATTAACCCCTAATCTGCCTACCGAATCCCGCCGCTACTGTAATAAATGGATTAACCCCTAAAGCTAAGTCTAACCCTAACCCTAACACCCCCCTAAGTTAAATATAATTTAAATCTAACTAAATAAATTAACTCTTATTAAATAAATTATTCCTATTTAAAGCTAAATACTTACCTGTAAAATAAAACCCTAATATAGCTACAAAATAAATTATAATTATATTATAGCTATTTTAGGATTTATATTTATTTTACAGGTAACTTTGTATTTATTTTAACCAGGTACAATAGCTATTAAATAGTTAAGAACTATTTTATAGCTAAAATAGTTAAAATAATTACAAAATTACCTGTAAAATAAATCCTAACCTAAGTTACAATTAAACCTAACACTACACTATCAATAAATTAATTAAATAAAATACCTACAATTATCTACAATTAAACTAACACTACACCAATAGTGTTAATAACTTTATTATGATAGCGTTGCGGTCCGCTCGGCAGATTAGGGGTTAATAAGTGTAGGCAGGTGGAGGCGACGTTGTGGGGGGCAGATTAGGGGTTAATAAATATAATATAGGGGTCGGCGGTGTTAGGGGCAGCAGATTAGGGGTACACAGGGATAATGTAGGTTGCGGCGGTTTACGGAGCGGCAGATTAAGGGTTAAAAAAAAATATGCAGGTGGTCAGCGATAGCGGGGGGCGGCAGATTAGGGTTTAATAAGTGTAAGGTTAGGGGTGTTTAGACTCGGGGTACATGTTAGAGTGTTAGGTGCAGACGTAGGAAGTGTTTCCCCATAGAAAACAATGGGGCTGCGTTAGGAGCTGAACGCGGCTTTTTTGCAGGTGTTAGGTTTTTTTTCAGCTCAAATGGCCCCATTGTTTTCTATGGGGGAATCGTGCACGAGCACATTTTTGAAGCTGGCCGCGTCCGTAAGCACCGCTGGTATCTAGAGTTGCAAGTGGCGTTAAATTATGCTCTACGCTCCCTTTTTGGAGCCTAACGCACTGAAAACCCAGCCATTCTGTGAACTCAAAATACCAGCGGTATTTAAAAGGTGCGTGGGGAAAAAAGCACACGTAGCTAACGCACCCCTTTGGCCGCAGAACTCTAAATCTAGGCTAATATTTTTAACATGTTTACCTGCTGTTTTTTTATTTGCACAATAGGAAATGTGGGAATTCGAAAAGTTATTTATCAACTTTTTAATTTACTTCTATTATCTAATTGTTTTGTACTCTTTGTTGAAAAGCAACAATGCACTACTGGCAACTGCTGACTGGTGACTGCACATATGTGCCTCTTGCCATTGGTTCCCCAATGTTTTCAGCTAGCTCCCAGTGGTGAATTGCTGTTCCTTCAACAAAGGATACCAAGAGAATACATTTGGTAATTGAAGTAAATTGTTTAATATTGTGTGCCCTATCTGATTTATGAAAGAAAACAATTAGGTTTAAGTTCCCTTTAACAAACTATACAAGAGATAAAGAATAAGTCTAGCTTGATGAATGGAGGACATAAAACTAAGATATTTCGAAACAACCACCAATATTTTTAATATATGGCTCAAGAGCTAGCAGTGAGGAAGCATCCTGAGTGGATCTTTAATTGTAGATATTATTAACCTGCTGCAGTAATCAGACCCATTGTCCTTGGGGTGGAAGGGAGAGGTCATTGATTTTGCATTCTGTTTCTGTGCAATGCACATTCAGCACAAATGAAAATTCTATGTAGCAAATAATTAGGAGACAGAGCACACATTTAATCTGTATAACGACTTGTTTCTCAGTAGATGCTGAAGATTAGTCTCATGTCAGAAACAATAGGTAGGCCAAGCAGCCATTATTTCAGAGTGATGATTAAGGTAGAAAGTACAATTTTTGTTTAAAAAAAATAATTCCAATTTACTTCTGTTGAAGCTTTGCTGTTCCATTGCTGATGTAAACTGGTAGTAACACCATTAACATCAAACTTTAATGGGGATATTTGTTGTCACCAGCAGTTTTACAATAGAATTGTAAACTAGGCCATAGTTCCTTTTTCATAACAGTATACTGAGGTAGCCCTCCCAAGTATCCCAGTTTGAGAGGAACAGTCTATAATTCACAGCTCTGTCCTGCTGTCCTTCTGAGGCAGCCATATCTCCTGATATGAAGGGTTTTCCTTAGTCCCACCCATGGACTGCCCAGACACGCCCACTAGCCACTAGACATATCATTGTCCCGGTCACTGACCACCTGAAATCCTGCCTCCTCTGTTGTGGCCCCACCCATAAGCAACATTGCCCCCCTAAACCCCATGGGTCCTAAGTACAAAGACACAAATGTTGGGAGGTATTGAGCATTATATAATGTTATAAACACAGTCTAGATTCACAGATGCTTGTGCGGATGCCAATGGTGAGATCAGGTTCAAAATTCATTGTCAGCGCTGCGGAATCTGTTGGCGCTCTACAAATACCTGATAATAATAATAATTGTCACTTCACCTATCTTTTCCAGTGTTTCATTACTGGGCTTTTCCTCTCCATAGCATAAATAGCAACACATTTTTTTTTTATTTTTTTGAATATTTTTCCTTTTAATTTGTTTGTTCTGTTTTGAATTGTTCTTTGCACCAAGACGTGAACAATTACAAGATGGCTGCAGCCCCTTTGAATATAATGGAGCTAGACCAGCAACTCAAAGTTGAGAAAGGATGGGTACAAATCTCTTTGTATTCTGCAAATTTTGAATTGTGATGTTAAAGCAAGTTTTTTTTTCTGCAAGATATAAGTTGCATACTTGTGAACTTACCTCAGTAACTACCACTCACAGAAAGGCGCTAAGTTTAAACACAGGATACCAAGAAAAAGGTAAATATTTGGTAATTGAAGTAAATAAAAACTTTATTTTTTATTTTTTTGTTTGTTTTGTTTTTTAATTGCATGCTTTATTTAAATTGCAAATGAATAGGTTAACTTCCATATACCTTTAAGATCTGAGTTACCTTAATTTTCTAGAATTTTATAGAATTAACCTCCTCTTGTATTAATTTGCATTGTCAAGTTGTCAGTACATAGCAGGGTTATAATATAATTTATTTAATAATTATTCTTTAAAATAACCTCCAGTTAAAATGCATATACGAAACAATTGAAATAAAATTTTATTCCTAAATACTTTATATTAGTTAATATTTATAAACACATTAAATTATATTTATAGAAACCAGATTATGAATCAAATGATGCACACTTAAGCTGTTACAATATTCTATACAAAGATCATAAAAAAAATATATACCTTTACAATTTACCTTATTCACAATGAATCACATTAAAATATCACAATGAAATACCACAATATGGACCGTTAACTTAACAATGCTTAGTTAGACAATATAATAAAATACTTTAACAGCCAATTTATCTGAGCTGAAATAAATCTTATTTAGCTACAATAAGGCAAATTCTAAAATATATATAAAGTTGCAAATATAAATTACTTAGCACTAAATATGACTAGTTAAACTACACATGAGCCTAAAATACAAATTGTACCCTTTTAAAATTACTAACTGCAATCTAGTTGTAGTTACCAAATACCTTTGATTTAAATATTATATATATATATATTATCAATCGCGTATACTGTATCTAGAAAACCAAATTAATGTTTCAGTTTTCGCCAATAAATCCAATTTCACCTCATAAATAAAAAGAGGTATTTTTGCAAGATGGATGAAAATTAGCCCAGATTTGCTTTATAGAGACTGAATTCCAAGGCAACAGTTTGTCAGTCAAAAACTCAGCAGCCAAGATCCTTTTAATTCTCTTGCATGAGGTTATATCACGTGATATAACCCCACTCCTTTTTATTCTAATCATTGGTGAAATTGGAAACGCCCCATGGAAGCTTGTCTGTGATAGGTCCCTTGAGCTGAACATCTCTTGGTTATTTGTGAGACGCCTCCCGAGTAGCCATTTATCTTTTGGCTGCGATACTATCTCTGATCTATAGGTGGCAGCAGACACCCAGAAATGCAGTTTTACCATCAAATATTGCTGCAGTTTAAAGGGCCATTAAACCCAAAAACTTTCTTTCATGATTCAGATAGAGAATACAAATTTAAACAACAGTACAATTTACTTCTATTATTTATTTTGCTTCATTTTTTAGATATCCTTAGTTGAAGAAAAAGCAATGCACATGTGTGAGCCAATCACACGAGGCTTCTATGTGCAGCAAACAATCAGCAGCTACTGAGCATATCTAGATATGCTTTTCATGAAAGAATATCAAGAGAATAAAACAAATTAGATAATAGAAGTAAATTAGAAAGATGTTTAAAATTGCATTCTCTTTCTAAATCATTAAAGAAAAAATGTGGGTTTCATGTCCCTTTAACTAGCTAAAAAAAATGTTTATCAAATACACTATTTCATTATATTAATAAACCTATCTGGTCATATATCTGTCCCATCTAAGATAATTCAGTATGCATTCATAGACACCAGACATGAGTGTATTTTTAGTATCATACTAGTATTATTTTAAAATGCATTTAAAGTTGCATTTGATTATTTTTGTCCCATATTTATTTAAATACAGTATGCTCCACATTCAGTACACCTCTTGCTGAGTGCACAAAAACATTTGACACAATTTACAGCACCAACTACACATGCACTTGTCAGATGCCTGAAAAATAAAAAGAATAAGTTATTAAATTTGAAATAAATGGGTTAATATTAATATATACCAATGCAGTTATTATTCCATACAGCAGACATTTATCCAAAATAGTATGTTTCAGATCAATACATATATATCATACACATATATATATATATATATATACACACATGTTGTCACTATAACTTCATATGAAGACTTAGTCACAGCATTCCCACATGTCTGTAGGTAACTTGAGTTCAGATATCTTATGTGTATCCAGTTGGTTCAGGGGCAATTAACAGGTCTGTGCTAATTACTATATTCTAAGAATCTCTGTCTGCTTATCTGACTTTATGTACAGCATGTAGTCTCCAAACATCCCATGATGTATGCTGGCTTGGTTGAATATCATGTTACTATTTGCTATCCCCTGTGGAGCTGTAAGCTTCAAAGCTAAATCAGCGATTGAACAATTGTATAATTTAGCATATTGAGTGGGGAGGGGAAGAAAGGTTTAAGTTGAATCCTTATATGTAATTAGCAAGGCATTTCATGTCTGAACTTCAGATTTGCAATACACAGAATGTATCCAGCAAATGGTATTAAGCATGCTCAAACTTAATATTTGATAGATCGCATACTTACTTTACCTTATTATATAGATATGTATTATCCACTGACATTTACAGATACCCTAACATAATTCCCCCTTGCAATTTTAAATAGATGTAAGACACATGTATTTGAATTGGCTTACAGTCAGTGGTATTTGGTTGGTGTCTTGACAGTATGCATCATAGACAGTCTTCTATGAAGAGAGTCCATTATTTTTTAGCCCTGATGCTCTTTAGCTAGGTATCTTTAAACTACAATACTTATTATAGTGTATTTGGGGATATGACACTTCATTCTCCCTCTATGACTTGTAGTTGGGATATAGGATGGCATGCTCGCAACTGGTTAATATGGACCCATTTATCCATAAAATTATCATTTTTAGGGATCCTAATTTTATAGGCAACTGGAGATATTTTGTCAGTAATGACAAAAGGACCCTTCCATGATGGAAGAAATTTCTTCTCCTTAACCTGATCTCTTCCAAAGTTATAAAGATAAACTTTATCATTTATTTCATATTCCTTTTTGGATGTTTTGAGATCATAAAATGTTTTAGTGGCAGTTGCGGACTTTTCTATGTTCCTTTGAGCAAATGCGAAGGCATATTGCAGGTGCTTCCTTAGGTTCTCCACATATTGATGCATATTGGCAGCATTTATCAAGTTCTGGTCTGATGTACGGTACAGTAGATGCTGAGGTAGAACCATTCTTCTACCAGTCATCAACTCAAAAGGTGCCATCTTAGTAGCACTACTTGGAGTTGCTCTTAATGCCATTAGGACTAGAGGTAATTTTACATCCCAGTCTTTACCCATTTCATTTACAAACTTTTTGAGGATTTTCACAATGGACCGGTTGTAATGCTCTACGCCACCACTTGAGGCAGCTCTGTATGCAATATGGAGCTTTCTTTTGACCCCTAGTATTTTCCATATTTTGGTCATCACTTCGCTAGTGAAGTGGGTTCCCCGATCGGATTCAATTCTTTGGGGCAAACCAAATCTGGAAAACACATGGTTGATGAGAAAAGCTGCACATGTTTTAGCACTATTGTTAGGTGCACTGATGCACTCTACCCATTTAGTGAACAGGCATGTCACTGTCAACATGTATTTGTTACCTCTTGATGACCTTGTTACTAGACCAATAAAATCAATTTGTATATCTGGCCATGGCAATACCATCACCCTTTTCTGCAATGTCGCTCTATGCGTTATTGCAGTGGGTTGAAACTGTGGACAGATTAAACAACCTTGACAGTAGGTTTGAACATCCTTCAACATATGCGGCCAGAAGGTGTTGTCACGCAATATTTCATAAGTTAATTTGGTTGCATGTTGAAGCATGAGACCTCTGAACTTTGTAGGTACCACCCATTGCTGGATGCCAATTTTGGAGGTTCTAATTAACAAACCATCCTCCTGTAACTTGAATTATGATCTGGATTTCATTAAGATTCTAAGATCTTCCTTGCCAATACCGTCCTCTTTTGAGATGGGGTTGCTTTCAGGATCTTCTATGTGTTTATAGAAGATGCCTACAATGGGGTCTTCTTTTTGACTAGTGATCAGGTCCTCACTAGGAGAATCCTGACTCTATTGTACCAGGTTAGGCTCACTCTGTTGTTTAGCCTGGTTTCTGGTAATGGCTTCTACCTGAATTGTACCCATTAAGTGGTCGATATAAGGAGTTCTCCAGTTATGGCTCCTTGTTTGGCTAATGAATCCGCAAGATCATTGCCTCCCTTATCAGGACCTTGAATTCTGGAATGACCCTTGGTCTTTTTTCCAGTGTATGGTTAACCCATTGGATACCACCAGATTATCAATCTCACAGAAACAACTTGCCATGTTTGACTGGTTTGTTGTTACTTTTCTGCATGTCATTTCTTTTCCAAGTTGGCAGGTATTCAACAAAACTGTCACGCACGTAATTTGAGTCAGTAATGATCACAAATTCATGAATACCGTGTCCAATAGCCATCTCAATGGTTTTTAGAACAACAGTTAGTTCTGCAACTTGACTGGAACTTGGTCCAATGTTGAAACCTACAGAATGTTTGGGAATCCATCTGCCCAAGTTTTACCAATGCCAGCGACTAATCTGCACTCATTTTCAATAGTGGCATGGTAAGAACAACCATCAACATATACCCAAGGTAATGTTTGACACTGGTCCTCGTATATTTTATACAGGGAAAGCAATTGTTCCTCCAGGAAATCATCTTCTAATAACTCTTTCCCATGATCTTTAGAAGTATAGTCGTGGAGCTCAGCAAGCCCCTGTGCGACTGGATTCTTTTTGTTTTGCTTATAGCGAATTTATAAAAGCCAGCCTTGCAAGGAAAGAGTCCAAGCGGTTATGTGGCTATTAGACAAATTCCCATCTCTTATTCTCTCACTTTGCAGATATAGCAAAGGCTGGTGGGCCGTTTCTACAATAATTTTCTCACCCTGTACAGGGAGTGCAGAATTATTAGGCAAATGAGTATTTTGACCACATCATCCTCTTTATGCATGTTGTCTTACTCCAAGCTGTATAGGCTCGAAAGCCTACTACCAATTAAGCATATTAGGTGATGTGCATCTCTGTAATGAGAAGGGGTGTGGTCTAATGACATCAACACCCTATATCAGGTGTGCATAATTATTAGGCAACTTCCTTTCCTTTGGCAAAATGGGTCAAAAGAAGGACTTGACAGGCTCAGAAAAGTAAAAAATAGTGAGATATCTTGCAGAGGGATGCAGCACTCTTAAAATTGCAAAGCTTCTGAAGCGTGATCATCGAACAATCAAGCGTTTCATTCAAAATAGTCAACAGGGTCGCAAGAAGCGTGTGGAAAAACCAAGGCGCAAAATAACTGCCCATGAACTGAGAAAAGTCAAGCGTGCAGCTGCCAAGATGCCACTTGCCACCAGTTTGGCCATATTTCAGAGCTGCAACATCACTGGAGTGCCCAAAAAGCACAAGGTGTGCAGTACTCAGAGACATGGCCAAGGTAAGAAAGGCTGAAAGACGACCACCACTGAACAAGACACACAAGCTGAAACGTCAAGACTGGGCCAAGAAATATCTCAAGACTGATTTTTTCTAAGGTTTTATGGACTGATGAAATGAGAGTGAATCTTGATGGGCCAGATGGATGGGCCCGTGGCTGGATTGGTAAAGGGCAGAGAGCTCCAGTCCGACTCAGACGCCAGCAAGGTGGAGGTGGAGTACTGGTTTGGGCTGGTATCATCAAAGATGAGCTTGTGGGGCCTTTTCGGGTTGAGGATGGAGTCAAGCTCAACTCCCAGTCTAACTGCCAGTTTCTGGGAAGACACCTTCTTCAAGCAGTGGTACAGGAAGAAGTCTGCATCCTTCAAGAAAAACATGATTTTCATGCAGGACAATGCTCCATCACACGCGTCCAAGTACTCCACAGCGTGGCTGGCAAGAAAGGGTATAAAAGAAGAAAATCTAATGACATGGCCTCCTTGTTCACCTGATCTGAACCCCATTGAGAACCTGTGGTCCATCATCAAATGTGAGATTTACAAGGAGGGAAAACAGTACACCTCTCTGAACAGTGTCTGGGAGGCTGTGGTTGCTGCTGCACGCAATGTTGATGGTGAACAGATCAAAACACTGACAGAATCCATGGATGGCAGGCTTTTGAGTGTCCTTGCAAAGAAGGTGGGCTATATTGGTCACTGATTTGTTTTTGTTTTGCTTTTTGAATGTCATAAATGTATATTTGTGAATGTTGAGATGTTATATTGGTTTCACTGGTAAAAATAAATAATTGAAATGGGTATATATTTTGTTTTTTGTTTAAGTTGCCTAATAATTATGCACAGTAATAGTCACCTGCACCACACAGATATCCCCCTAAAATAGCTATAACTAAGAACAAACTAAAAAACTACTTCCAAAACTATTCAGCTTTGATATTAATTAGTTTTTTGGGTTCATTGAGAACATGGTTGTTGTTCCAATAATAAAATTAATCCTCAAAAATACAACTTGCCTAATAATTCTGCACTCCCTGTATATAGCTGCGGAAATTTTATAGAGCCCATACAGTAGATAAGAGGGCTTTTTCGCAATATCTAAATTTTATTTCTACTGGGAATAGAGTTAAATTGTCATGCTTTGGTATAAAACAGCACCTCATTCTTATATCTGTGTAACCTGTTTCTAAGTAGAAAGGTTTACCACCTTCAGGGTTCTCTAAGCAAGGTGCTTGAGTGAGTTTTCTCTTCAGCTCCTTGAGGGCTGTCTCTTAAATCTTACTCCAGTGCCATTTGACATCCTTCTTTAGAAGAAGTAGCAGTATTTTTAGCTAATTCTGCATAATTATCAATAAATTTGAGAGAATAATTTGTCATACCCAGGATGATCTCAATTCCTTTTTAGAATTTATTATAGCTTCCACCTTTTTCTTCTGAGGATTTAGCCTTCAGAAGTAACTTCATGTCCCAGAAGTTTATACGAGAGCGGCACCATTGAGCTTTTTTTAGGGATAATTTGACATCTGCTCTTTTAAGTTGGCTGAGGACGTGTTTAAGCTCTGTGATGCGTTTTTCAAAGTCTGTGATTTTGATTTAAAACATCATCAACATAAGATAAGGTCCCCCTTTCCAGTGCATCAGGCATAGCCTTATGCACGAATAAAGCAAATTCAGGTCCTGATTTTATGTATCCAAATGGGAGTCTTTGCAATGCATACTAGACCTTCTGGAACCAAGAATGCAAGCTTATACTGGTCCTTCTCATGTACCTTTATGGTCCAATATCCATGTGCACAATCAATGGCAGTGAATATGTTAGATCCCTGCATCTGTGCTAGGCACTGGTCAATATATGGCACAGACCAGCCAGTCATTTGCTTGTTTAGCTGTCTTAAGTCAGCACATAAACGCCATTGTCCATTGGGCTTAAGAACACCTAGAATAGGGTTGTTATAAGAGCTGTGAACCTGTCTGATAATACCCTCTTTCTTCCAGGTTCCTTTTGATTCTTCTGCAAGAGAATCATACGAGGCTAAAGGAAGTCTGTATTGTTTAACAAAAACAGGCGGTGCATTGGGATCTGTTTGGATTCTTGCAAGTGCAAGTCTGTAGTCCCACAGTCATAAGAATCCCTAGCAAAAATATCCTTGTACTCCATCAGGAGTTCTCGTAGCTGTCGGCGTTCATCATCACTGGAACAGCTGTTAGCTAAGGAGATTTGCTCATCGACTATTTGTTGAAATCCTGGAAAGATTTCAGGCTGTCCTATCTCATAGTGTAAGGAATTTCACTTACCTTACACTGTCTCTTTAAGGATCCTCCTCCTCCCTATAAGACTCACAGCCTGCCTATTCCTGTTGCTGGATTATTGAAGTTGTTTCCTGCAGCAACACTAGGACTAGCCTTGCCTAAGAAGTAACTTCTGCTTCTGCAGCTCTAACCTGAACTTGTTCCAGTCGTCTCCAGTTACCAAGTCAGCGGAGTTCCTCTGATCCCCTCTCCAGCATTTCATCTGTTACGGAGCTGCGGTGACGTCATCAGCTACCGCCGCTCAGTCTCCAGCGTGGTCTCAGTAGCTGATGCCAGGTGAACGCTGGACAAGCCTCCGTTAAGAGTATTATCCCTCAACACAAACTCCGGTAATTGCAATCTTAACTTGCTGGGACAAGGTATGAACTTATGTTATTATATGCCTACACTTGTCTAACTGTTACTCTGCAATATAATCTGAATACAGCCGATAATAGAAAGGCCATATTAAGTCACAGAGACAACAGGAGAATAACCTATTTGCAAGGTTGTTCCTGTGACACATTTCAACAATTTATATTAAGGGAATAGAGATAATTTATTCAAGTTAACCTGATGCCTTAATCTGTTAAATTGTTATTTGACGCATTCCAGACTGTAACATTACATAATAATCCAGCCACAAGAAGGATTTACACAGAATCAAGAATTGATTTAATTAACATTCTTTCTGTATTGATACCTTAATACATATTAAGATGGAACCTACCACTATGGCAGATCATTTAAAAAGCCTATCTGATAGGGTTGATCTCCTAGCCAATTCATTTCGTGAATTACAAGTAGAGAATCAGGCTCTAAAAGCCTGTCTCAGAGAAACTTAGCAGCCAAACCTAATACAACAGAGCCCACACCTGAACCTGCTGTATCAACGCCTGAAAGGTTCTCTGGTAATAGAGCACAGTTCAGGGAATTCAGGAATTCCTGCTTGCTCATGTTCCAATTAAAACCTAAGACCTATGCTACAGAGGAGAACCAGAGTGTTAACGGTAATCTCTTACCTTAGAGGAGAGCCCAGGGCATGGGCGGATGCTTTCTTTGAGAAAGAGGACCCTATTTTGGGTTCATTGGAAGCTTTTTTCTCTGAGATGTCAACACTTTATGATGATCCGTACAAACAGATATCATCTGAAAATAACTTGCGTGCATTGAAACAGAATAAAACCCAGTTGAAAAATACATCACTCAATTCAAATATTTGCAAGAGATGCTATGTGGAACGAAATATCACTTAAAAATCAATTTCGTTTGGATGAGATATCACGTATAGGGGTACCTGAGACCTTGGAAGAATTTTATACAGTCTCTATCTCCATAGATAGGCGTCTCAGAGAGAGACGTTGTGAGAGATTGGGCGTTACAAAAGATTACCTATGTCCCCTACTACTGCTATAAAGGACTTGCCTCAGCCCATGGAGATTGGGTTCATTAAAGGTCCTCTATCTATGCAGGAAAAGACCAGAAGGAAGAATCTAAACCTCTGTTTATATTGTGCATCTCCTAAACATGAGGTGAAAGATTGCCCCCCAACTGGCAAAACACAAAAATGGGTAAGAAACCACAACTACAACTTAGTTTCTTCTCTAAGTTAGTTTCTACCTCTTATCTCACAATTCCTATCTTATTACAGTGGGAATCCTGCAAGATCCAGACGAAGGCTCTAATTGACACCGGATCCTGCGGGAAACTTCATTGACATGAATATTTGTGAAATTAAATAAAATACCTGTGATTGCAAAGAAACACTCCTGTCTCAGTAAAAGTCATTGATGGTAGTATTTTATCTAGCGGTCCTCTCACACACCAAACTATACCCCTACACCTTCATACAGCCAATCACAACTCTGAACTCATTCTTTGGATGTTATCTCTTCTCCTATGTTCAGTGTAATTCTTGGTATAAAATGGTTTAAGTTCACACAGACCTTTCATTGATTGGGCACACTTAACTATTACATTTCCTGATCACCCAGAGGAAAAGCACCATCTAATGATTCTATTCTTCTCTCTGTAACTAACATTGACAACAACATACCCTTAGAATACCATGAATTTAGAGATGTGTTTGATAAGACCCGAAGCAGACTCTCTTCCACCACATAGGGCCTATGACTGCCCCATAGATCTGCTTCCAGGGGTATCAATACCTTTTGGCCATCTCTACCCACTCTCTAAACCTGAATTAGAACATTTAAAGGTCTATATTGATGACAACCTTAAAAAAGGATTCATAAGACCTAGTACATCCCCTGCGGGTGCTGGTATGTTTTTTGTTACCAATAAGGATGGTACTCTTAGACCTATAATAGACTACAGAGAGTTGAACAAACGCACTAGGAAAAACAGATATCCCCTCCCGTTGATCCCAGAATTAATAGAAAGATTACGAGGATCCTGGTGTTTCACTAAGTTGGATCTCAGAGGAGCCTACAATCTAATCAGAGTAAGAGCTGGGGACGAGTGGCTTACAGCATTTAGGACAAGATATGGTCTATATGAATATACTGTAATGCCATTCGGTTTATGTAATGCCCCAGCTACATTTCAATGTTTCATTAATGACATTTTCAGGGACATACTGGATGTTTATGTCATAGTCTATCTAGATGACATTCTGATCTACTCCTCCGATTTGATCCAACACAGACTTCATGTCAAGGAGGTTCTACGCAGGTTAAGGCACAATAAATTGTATGCAAAACCTGAAAAGTGTACATTTGAAACAAAAAATATCACCTTTTTAGGGTACCATATTACCGAACAAGGTATATCTATGGACACAAAGAAGGTTCAAGCAATACTCGAGTGGCCTAACGCCCACCTCTACAAAGGATGTGCAGCGCTTCCTGGGGTTCTCTAACTTTTATAGGAAGTTTATCCCAGGATTCGCTAACATCTGCAAACCTCTTACAGATCTAACTAAATTGCATAATAAATTCCACTGGACACCACAAGCCTCAAAATGCATTGGTTTTCCTGAAACGGAAATTCTCTTCTGAACCCATACTGAGATTTCCAGATCTGAACCATCAGTTTGTCCTGGAAGTCGACGCTTCAGATTATGCCATAGGAGCTATCCTCTCCCAAAGACCTTCTTGTAAAGAACCTCTTCATCCAGTGGCCTACTTCTCCAGGGTTCTACAACCGGCAGAAATGAACTACCCTGTGGGGGAGAAGGAGCTGCTGGCGATTAAAGTTCATTTGACCACTGGCGGCATCTCCTGGAGGGTGCTGTACATCCCATAATTATATTTACTGACCACAAGAATTTGCAGTACCTTCAATCAAACAGGACTCTCTCTTCCAGGCAACTGCGTTGGAGTCTGTACTTCTCGAGATTTCGCTATAACATCTCTTATAGGCCTGGAGAAAAGAATGGTAAAGCAGATGCTTTATCCCGAATGCCCTCTTAGAAATACTCCAGAAAATCCTCCATCCACGATCATCCCTCAAGACTGTTTCATTGGGTTACTCACAACTCAATTCAAAAACAGACCAACTCGCTAATACTGAGATTCATTAGAAGATCTTACCTTACAGTCAGATGGGTTTTACTATAAAGAAGACAAATTGTATATTCCTCCTCAACATCGCCAAGTCGTTTTACAACAGGTCCATGACTCACCACTGGCAGGACATATGGGCACAGAAAAGACTACTGAACTACTCCTTCGTTCCTACTGGTGGCCTGGTCTCAGAAAAACTGTACAAACATACGTGTCTAACTGTGTTACATGTGCTACTTCCAAACACGCAAAACAACGACCCTTTTGGATTCCTACAACCCATTTCAGTGCCTAACAAACCATGGGAGAAAATCTCCATGGATTTTATTGTTGACCTCCCTAGGTCTAACGGATTCAATACCATTTTTTGTTGTAACAGACCTGTTTTCCAAAATGGCTCATTTTATTCCCACCTCTGCCTTACCCACTTCTAAACATACTTCTGACTTGTTCCTCAGAGAAATAATACGTTTTACATGGTATACCTAAGGTTGTATTAGTGATCGAGGGACACAGTTCACCTCTAGGTTCTGGAGAAATCTCTGTAAATCCCTTCACATTGAACAGTGCCTCACAACTTCCTTCCACCCACAGTCCAATGGACAAACGGAGAGGGTGAATCAAAGCATTGAACAGTATCTGCGCTGTTATTGCTCTCAGGAACAGCACACCTGGGCGACATATCTTCATCTAGCGGAATTCGCTCACAATAACCATGTAAATTCCTCCACAGGTTTTACTCGTTCCTTTGTTAATTACGGATTGCATCCACATTCAGATCTCCTGCCTAAACCGAAATGCCCCTGTCCCCTGGTGAATGATACCCTGAATGACATCTCCCGAATTTTTTACCTCTGTAAGAGCTCACATCTTGGATGCACAATCTACTCAGAGCAAGTACTACAACCTGAGACATAGAACGGGACCTCGTTATTCAGTTGGTCAGCGGGTATGGTTGTCCACTAAAAACTTAAAATTGCAATACCCTTGTAAGAAATTGGGTCGTACTTATATTGGACCATTTGTCATCTCCCGCATCTTGAACCCTCTTACTGTCACTTTGGATCTACCGCCTTCCATGAAGGTGCACCCTACCTTCCATATATCTTTTGTTAAGCCGTGTCTTTCGAATATACCTCCACTTACTCATCTTCCACAGTCTTCTACTTGAGTGACCAAGAGGAATTCCATGTGCACAGTATCATAGACTCCCGAATTATCTGTGGTCAATTATTCTACTTGGTCCGTTGGCTGGGTTATGGACCAGAGGAAGATTCATGGGAACCCATCTCTAATATCTCTGCTCCCAGATTGGTTTCCCAGTTCCATCGGAGGCACCCGGACAGACCGCGTCCATGAAACCTCGCTGTGGTTTCCTTTTGGGGGGGCTCTGTAAGGAATTTCACTTACCTTACACTGTCTCTTTAAGGATCCTCCTCCTCCTCCCTATAAGACTCACAGCTGCCTATTCCTGTTGCTGGATTATTGAAGTTGTTTCCTGCAGCAACACTAGACTAGCCTTGCCTAAGAAGTAACTTCTGCTTCTGCAGCTCTAACCTGAACTTGTTCCAGTCGTCTCCAGTTACCAAGTCAGCGGAGTTCCTCTGATCCCCTCTCCCAGCATTTCATTCTGTTACGGGAGCTGCGGTGACGTCATCAGCTACCGCCGCCTCAGTCTCCAGCGTGTCTCAGTAGCTGATGCCGGGTGAACGCTGACAAGCTCCGTTAAGAGTATTATCCCTCAACACAAACTCCGGTAATTGCAATCTTAACTTGCTGGGACAAGGTATGAACTTATGTTATTATATGCCTACACTTGTCTAACTGTACTCTGCAAATAATCTGAATACAGCCGATAATAGAAAGGCCATATTAAGTCACAGAGACAACCAGGAGAATAACCTATTTGCAAGGTTGTTCCTGTGACACTTTTCAACAATTTATATTAAGGGAAGAGATGAATTTATTCAAGTTAACCTGATGCCTTAATCTGTTAAATTGTTATTTGACGCATTCCAGACTGTAACATTACACATAGGCTTCTTCCAACCAAGAGGTGAGATCCCCTTGATTATAATTTACATTGCCCCCATGACTCTGGGTATTGGGGTATTCTTGATCTTTGATCGGCTGATCAAATACTAGAGAGGCTTCTTCAATTTTTCAGATGCCTTCTTCTGAGCTGAAGGGATAAATAGACTGAATTGTAAATAGTCCCTCTGGCATAGATGCAAAGGATTGTTCTATTACTTGTTCTTCAGTTAAGTATCCTTCAGTTATTAGCCCAATTACATTATTCTGGAATCCAAAAGTGTAATAACTTGATTCCAGCACATATCCTATGGTAGTTTCTTTGGATAAGGTGATATCCTGTGGGGCCATGTTATGCACAATAACATGTATTGGAATAGTTCCAATATTTACCATAGGAGTATGGGTCATTGTTATACCCAGATTTTGCATTCTATGGGAGAGGCATATTAGTGTTTCAGAAGTTTTTTAATTTCTGACCTCTTTTTGCCTGTAAGGGAAAAAGGAATTTATCAGCCCTAGCAGGGATTACAACATTGTTAGACATCTGCATATCCACAGCATATGGCAATTGCTGGTTTGAATTCAGGGCGGCATTTTCATCCTGAAATACTTCAGGGTCCCCCTTCAACCTGCTCCAGAGGCAAAGGTTAAATTATATCTATTTGTATGCCATATCTATGTAAGAGATCATTGCCAATATAAATTTGATTATGGGGAGTATTTAAAACTAAAAACAGGTGCTTTGCTGATTTATTACCTATAGAGATAGACAATAAACATTTAGCTGCTACATTATAGCTTTCAGACCTGTCATCCAGGCCATGGACACAGTGGTCTTAGGGGGAAAGGTATTTAATCACTTTAGGTTCAGCAATCTGCGCTAATAAGCCTTTGCTTATATAGCTAGCTTCCTGTTTTAAGCTCATTTTGGCATACTTGGTTTTCCCAAGGTCATGTACTCACATAGGGATAAATAGATCCTCTTTAACTTTTGCAATTTCTGCGAGGAATTGCAAATGATCTTCCCCTTTAGGGGATTTAGGGTCCCCCTTGTGGAGGTATATGGTTAATACATCACCGTCTAAGGAAATATTTGCTATCTTTCCAGGCAAAATTTTAAAAGTATTACCATCAGATCCACTTAAAGGAGTTCGATCATC
Organism: Bombina bombina; assembly: GCF_027579735.1. NCBI lineage: Eukaryota > Metazoa > Chordata > Amphibia > Anura > Bombinatoridae > Bombina > Bombina bombina. Next base: position 1,471,421,790 of record NC_069499.1, on the reverse strand, counting down.
TATTTGTAGGATAGTGATTTCAGGTATAGAGTCATTCCTGAAATGAATCTCCACAGCATCTGGTTTCTCTTCCACCATGTGACAGTTATGTCGTGTGCGACATATACCGGACTGCTCATAATTAATAGCCCTTTTTACTTGTTACCAAATTACATTATTTATGCAATCAATAATGGTGCTTAACCATTTCAGGAGATCACTACCAATTATTAAACGATCAGTTGGAAGATCCACTATAATGACAGGGTGTCTTATTACCCTGTTCCCCCAGTCTTAGTTTTAACCATGCCGTACGCACAAGTTACCTTTATTTGCCATGTTACCTGATGCAGAAGAATTCTCATTCTTACCGGTCATTTCCTCTATAATAGGGCTGACAGGGTTCCTGTGTACTGCATCTGTGGAAATAAGGTTAAGAGAATACTGCAAAGGAAGAGATTTGTTAGAGCTTTCAGACTGAGGTTGCTCGTCATCACAGCTAAATCGTCCATTTACGGTCTGTAGGGAGAGAACATGATTAGTACCATTATTGACATTTATCATTTTATTTTGTATATCTCTCCCCTCTCTTTCAGGTAATACTGTAGTATTTATTACTGTGCCTGTGGCCCACTGCTGGCCACTGGCTGTACCCCTAAAAAAAGGATTATTAAGTTTCTGAGCCGTCAAAACTTGACTCATATTAGTAAATAAAGTACATAATTGACTAACTTGCGTACTGAGTATGTCCCAGGGTGCTGATTCCTGGATCCTTGGGATCCCTCAAAATCATAGCTATTATTCCTATTTTGACGTGGTTGTCTTTAGGGTTCAACTTGTTCAGCGTTAATGTCTTGGGGAGCACTATTTATTTGGGGTGTCTGGTTACCCTGAGAGTATTTCCGCCATTTTTGGTAATTATTTTTTCGGGGATACCGATAACCTTGTGGGTTTTCATCTCTTTGAGGATAACTATTTGTTTTGGTATGCACCCCATTTTGAGTATATTCTCTCTGCACCTCAGCCCATGATGGGGGAGGGGCAGGGTTAACACTTTGTGGGGAAGGCCTGTTTTCTCGGGCCACTTCCACATAAGTTTTCTTGTTAGACTCCAAATTGAGGGGGCTAGGTGACACCCTAGTTTCTGCCACAATTTTGATGCTGGATCTTGGTTCCTTTTTAACCCCCCTGTTCACCGGACTGCTGAATAGAATATAACTTTGTACTCTCTTTTATCAGCCAGTCCAATGAGCAGTGCTCACCAAAATCTCTAGCTAAATGAATTTTGATGTGCTTCGAAAAATAAATTTACAAATTCTGAGCTTTCAAATATGGGGTAGTCTTCAGCTATACTGTATGCACTTTCAGTACAGAAAGGAATTCTATAGGGCTTTGATTCTTGCACTGAATTTGCGTTTCAATCCAGGAATGAATATTCATATCCTTTAGTGAAGCAAAGAATTTGAGATGTTTACCTTCAAATACCCAGGGCAGAAATTCAATTTTTGACTGCTCACTAGTAACATTCATTATGGATAAAGCATTTTCATATTTCTCAAAGTGGTCAATTATAGAAGTGGTTCTGTTTTTAGAAAATGTAGGTACTGCATCTTTTAAGAAAGTAATTATTTTAGGGGCGTCATATACCTTATTAGACATATCTTGGGCTCTCCTAGGGACCTTATTTTTGGGGCTGGAGTGTCCCCTATCTGCCCTATATTTACTATGGGGAGACCCCCTACATACATTAGTACTACGTGGGCTATTTGGGTAGCTGGCTCCGCTCTCTGACTCACTACTAGAGCTTCCCTCCCCCTCTGAGGTATAGTAGTTTCTTGAATTTATAACATGATGTGACTGTCTATTTGAGAAGTGTATTTCTGACCCAATAGGGGTCCTTTGCTTAAATTCTTCCCTAAAGTTCTGCAGTTCATTCCTGATCAATTCTTTAAGGGATTTAGAATTATCTGCATTATCCTCATTGCTAATAGAGGGGTTTTCATTCCATTTAACTCTCTTTGGCTTTGTGCGAGTTGCTTATGCAAATCTTCTATCTGAGTTTGTTTTGGGCAAACTCATAAATTTTATCCGGGACTCGTTCTGCCTCTTCCTCATCTAACCATAAGGAATAATTGTCACCCCTCAGCTGCACCAATTGTGAATTTTGTACTTCAATTTTATTGTACTTTTCATCATTCACATAGAATAGCAGACCCCAAGTTTTGAAAATTATTTTGTCGCGTTTCCCCCGCTTTTGAGGTTGGCCCAATTTTAACAGCCCTTGAAATATTTTGCTTTTGCCACATCATATATTAGTTGCAATATTTTTGGCCTTAGTCTTCAGCATCTTAATGTAAGCGCGTAATTCTCCCTTAATACTTAATCTATTTTTAAGGTGAGTAATGGCTGTTTTAAGCGTTTCTGCCTGACTAAACGGGCGATTTTGGGAACATACTTCAACACTATGTATAGATCCAATTTATTCACTTCTAGTAACAGACATTATTATATTGGCTTAGTATTTGGTTAAATTAAAACGCTAATACCATTTTGACCAAAAAGAAGAAAAAAATTTTTTGTAATAATATTAATATTAATTTTGAAATATGAATAAAAAAATTATCAATTTTTAAAAAAAATTATTTTAAGAATATTTTTTTTTATATAATCTCTATTTACTACAAATATATTATATCAATGTGATAAATTTTATAATATCTACTGCAGTGCCTCCAAATAATATGTCAGTATATAGCAGGGTTATAATACAATTTATTTAATAATTATTCTTTAAAATAACCTCCAATTAAAATACATATATGAAACAATTGCAATCAATTTTTATAAACACATTGAATTATATTTATAGAAACCAGATTATGAATCAAATGATGCACACTTAAGCTGTTACAATATTCTATACAAAGATCATAAAAAAAATATATACCTTTATAATTTACCTTATTCACAATGAATCACATTAAAATATCACAATGAAATACCAGAATATGGACCGTTAACTTATCAATGCTTAGATAGACAATATAATAAAATACTTTAACAGCCAATTTATCTGAGCTGAAATAAATCTTATTTAGCTACAATAAGGCAAATTCTAAAATATATATAAAGTTGCAAATATAAATTACTTAGCACTAAATATGACTAGTTAAACTACACAGGACTATGAACATGAGCTTAAAATACAAATGATGCCCTTTTAAAATTACTAACTGCAATCTAGTTGTAGTTACCAAATACCTTTGATTAAAATATTTTATATATATATATATATATATATATATATATATATATATATTTATCGATCGCGTATACTTTACAAAGATAACCAAATTAATGTTTCAGTTTTCTCCAATAAGTCCAATTTCACCTCATAAATTAAAAGAGGTATTTTTGCAAGATGGATGAAAATTAGGCCCAGATTTGCTTTATAGAGATTGGATTCCAAGGCAACAGTTTGTCAGTCAAAAACTTAGCAGTAAAGACCGTTTTTTTTTTCTCTTGCATGAGGTTATATCTGTCAGGGTTTTTTCCCTGTTTTGTTTGCCATGTGCTGCTGGCAGCCATTTTACTCACCTCTCTTCCTGACTATGGTGCATTGTGGGGGGATGCTGCTCATTTCCTGCACTTCCTTTTATGGCCAGACTGGTGTGCATCATCCATGTGAGACAGGATGCAGTCTCAGAATTGTGATGTCATCACTTATTATTTAAAGGGCCTCTGTTCAGTATGCTTTGCCTTTGCGTTGTCTCAGACCTGTTTGTGAGAGTTCCTGTGTATTACCTGGCTGCCTGACGTCCTTCCTAGTTCCTGATCCCTGGCTTGTTCCTGACTCTGCAGTTTTCCTTGTTGCTGATTCTGGCTCGTCTGACTATTCGCTTTGGCTCCTGACATGGCTCGTCTGACTACCTGCTCTGGTTTTGACTCCTGGCTTGTTATTTGACTTGTGGACTTTTTATTATTTTTTGCTATTAATAAAGGTATGATTATTTTTTCACTTCTCGTCTCAGTCTGATTCCTGGCACCCTGACAATATCATGTGATATAACCTCACCCCTTTTTGGTTATTTGGGAGACGCCTCCCTGAGTAGCCTTTTATCTTTTGGTTGCGATACTATCTCTGATCTATAGGTGGCAGCAGACACCCAGAAATGCAGTTTTATCATTAAATATTGCTGCAGTTTAACTATCTAAAAAAATGTCTATCAAATACACTATTTCTTTATATTAATAAACCTGTCTGGTCATATATCTGTCCCATCTAAGATAATCCAGTATGCATTCATAGACACCAAACATGAGTGTATTTCTAGTATCATACTAGTATTATTTTAAAATGCATTTAATTATGTTTGTCCCATATATATATATAAATACAGTATGCTCCACATTCAGTACACCTCTTGCTGAGTGCACAAAAACATGACACAATTTACAGCACCAACTACACATGCACTTGTCAGATGCCTGAAAAATAAAAAGAATAGGTTATTAATTTTGAATGGGTTAATAATTATATATACCAATGCAGTTATTATTCCATACAGCAGACATTTATCCAATATAGTTTGTTTCAGATCAATACATATGTATCATACACATATATATATATACATATATATATATATATATATATATATATATACTATATATATATATATATATACATGTTGTCACTATAACTTCATATGAAGACTTAGTCACAGCATTGCCACATGTCTGTAGGTAACTTGAGTTCAGATGCCTTATGTGTATCCAGTTGGTTCAGGGGCAATTAACAGATCTGTGCTAATTACTATATTCTAAGAATCTCTGGCCTAGATTTGGAGTTTGGCGGTAGCCGTGAAAACCAGCGTTAGAGGCTCCTAACGCTGGTTTTAGGCTACCGCCGGTATTTGGAGTCACTCAAAATAGGGTCTAACGCTCACTTTTCAGACGCAACTTTTCCATACCGCAGATCCCCTTACGTCAACTGCGTATCCTATCTTTTCAATGGGATTTTTCTAACTCCGGTATTTAGAGTCGTTTCTGAAGTGAGCGTTAGACATCTAACGACAAAACTCCAGCCGCAGGAAAAAAGTCAGTAGTTAAGAGCTTTCTGGGCTAACGCCGGTTTTATAAAGCTCTTAACTACTGTACTCTAAAGTACACTAACACCCATAAACTACCTATGTACCCCTAAACCGAGGTCCCCCCCACATCGTCGACACTCAAATAAAAAATTTTAACCCCTAATCTGCCGACCGCCACCTACGTTATCCTTATGTACCCCTAATCTGCTCCCCCTAACACCGCCCGACCCCTGTATTATATTTATTAACCCCTAATCTGCCCCCCCTCAACGTCGCCTCCACCTGCCTACACTTATTAACCCCTAATCTGCCGACCGCAAAGCGCCGCCACCTACGTTATCCTTATGTACCCCTAATCTGCTGCCCCTAACACCGCCGACCCCTATATTATATTTATTAACCCCTAATCTGCCCCCCCTCAACGTCGCCTCCACCTGCCTACACTTATTAACCCCTAATCTGCCGAGCGGACCTGAGCACTACTATAATAAAGTTATTAACCCCTAATCCGCATCACTAACCCTATAATAAATAGTATTAACCCCTAATCTGCCCTCCCTAACATCGCCGACACCTAACTTCAATTATTAACCCCTAATCTGCTGACTGGAGCTCACCCGCTACTCTAATAAATGTATTAACCCCTAAAGCTAAGTCTAACCCTAACACTAACACCCCCCTAAGTTAAATATAATTTACATCTAACGAAATTAATTAACTCTTATTAAATAAATTATTCCTATTTAAAGCTAAATACTTACCTGTAAAATAAATCCTAATATAGCTACAATATAAATTATAATTACATTATAGCTATTTTAGGATTTATATTTATTTTACAGGTAACTTTGTATTTATTTTAACCAGGTACAATAGCTATTAAATAGTTAAGAACTATTTAATAGCTAAAATAGTTAAAATAATTACAAAATTACCTGTAAAATAAATACTAACCTAAGTTACAATTAAACTATCAATAAATTAATTAAATAAACTACCTACAATTACCTACAATTAACCTAACACTACACTATCAATAAATTAATTAAATACAATTCCTACAAATAAATACAATTAAATAAACTAGCTAAAGTACAAAAAAATAAAAAAGAACTGAGTTACAAAAAATAAAAAAAATATTTACAAACATAAGAAAAATATTACAACAATTTTAAACTAATTACACCTACTCTAAGCCCCCTAATAAAACAACAAAGCCCCCCAAAATAAAAAATGCCCTACCCTATTCTAAATTACTAAAGTTAAAAGCTCTTTTACCTTACCAGCCCTGAACAGGGCCCTTTGCGGGGCATGCCCCAAGAAATTCAGCCCTTTTGCCTGAAAAAAAAAAAAACATACAATACCCTCCCCAACATTACAACCCACCACCCACATACCCCTAATCTAACCCAAACCCCACTTAAAATAAACCTAACACTAAGCCCCTGAAGATCATCCTACCTTGTCTTCACCTCACCAGGTATCACCGATCCGTCCTGGCTCCAAAATCTTCATCCAACCCAAGCGGGGGGTTGGCGATCCATCATCCGGTGGCTGAAGAGGTCCAGAAGAGGCTCCAAAGTCTTCATCCTATCCGGGAAGAAGAGGCGATCCGGACCGGCAACCATCTTGATCCAAGCGGCATCTTCTATCTTCATCCGATGACGACCGGCTCCATCCTGAAGACCTCCACCGCGGACCCATCTTCTTCCGGCGACGTCCAACTGAAAAATGACGGTTCCTTTAAGGGAATTGGATCAGCCAATCGGATTGAACTTGATTCTGATTGGCTGATTCCATCAGCCAATCAGAATATTCCTACCTTAATTCCGATTGGCTGATAGAATCCTATCAGCCAATCGGAATTCGAGGGACGCCATCTTGGATGACGTCCCTTAAAGGAACCGTCATTCTTCAGTTGGACGTCGCCGGAAGAAGATGGGTCCACGGTGGAGGTCTTCAGGATGGAGCCGGTCGTCATCGGATGAAGATAGAAGATGCCGCTTGGATCAAGATGGTTGCCGGTCTGGATCGCCTCTTCTTCCCGGATAGGATGAAGACTTTGGAGCCTCTTCTGGACCTCTTCAGCCACCGGATGATGGATCGCCAACCCCCGCTTGGGTTGGATGAAGATTTTGGAGCCAGGACGGATCGGTGATACCTGGTGAGGTGAAGACAAGGTAGGATGATCTTCAGGGGCTTAGTGTTAGGTTTATTTAAGGGGGGTTTGGGTTAGATTAGGGGTATGTGGGTGGTGGGTTGTAATGTTGGGGGGGGGGTATTGTATGTTTTTTTTTTACAGGCAAAAGAGCTGAATTTCTTGGGGCATGCCCAGCAAAGGGCCCTGTTCAGGGCTGGTAAGGTAAAAGAGCTTTTAACTTTAGTAATTTAGACTAGGGTAGGGCATTTTTTATTTTGGGGGGCTTTGTTGTTTTATTAGGGGGCTTAGAGTAGGTGTAATTAGTTTAAAATTGTTGTAATATTTTTCTTATGTTTGTAAATATTTTTTTTATTTTTTGTAACTTAGTTCTTTTTTATTTTTTGTACTTTAGCTAGTTTATTTAATTGTATTTATTTGTAGGAATTGTATTTAATTAATTTATTGATAGTGTAGTGTTAGGTTAATTGTAGGTAATTGTAGGTAGTTTATTTAATTATTTATTGATAGTTTAATTGTAACTTAGGTAAGTATTTATTTTACAGGTAATTTTGTAATTATTTTAACTATTTTAGCTATTAAATAGTTCTTAACTATTTAATAGCTATTGTACCTGGTTAAAATAATTACAAAGTTGCCTGTAAAATAAATATTAATCCTAAAATAGCTACAATGTAATTATAATTTATATTGTAGCTATATTAGGGTTTATTTTACAGGTAAGTATTTAGCTTTAAATAGGAATAATTTATTTAATAAGAGTTAATTAATTTCGTTAGATGTAAATTATATTTAATTTAGGGGGGTGTTAGTGTTAGGGTTAGACTTAGCTTTAGGGGTTAATACATTTATTAGAATAGGGGTGAGCTCCGGTCGGCAGATTAGGGGTTAATAATTGAAGTTAGGTGTCGGCGATGTTAGGGAGGGCAGATTAGGGGTTAATACTATTTATTATAGGGTTAGTGAGGCGGATTAGGGGTTAATAACTTTATTATAATAGCGGTGCGGTCCGCTCAGCAGATTAGGGGTTAATAAGTGTAGGCAGGTGGAGGCGACGTTGAGGGGGGCAGATTAGGGGTTAATAAATATAATATAGGGGTCGGCGATGTTAGGGCAGCAGATTAGGGGTACATAGGGATAATGTAAGTAGCGGCGGTTTGCGGAGCGTCAGATTAGGGGTTAAAAATAAAATGCAGGTGTCAGCGATAGCGGGGGGCGGCAGAATAGGGGTTAATAAGTGTAAGGTTAGGGGTGTTTAGACTCGGGGTACATGTTAGAGTGTTAGGTAAAATGGGGAGAGAGTAAGCGCTAAAAAGCTTAAAAGGCTAGTAAAAGGTACATTTTAATACATATAAAAATTTACAAATGGCAATCAGACGCATGGATCCATGTCTGACTTAACAAAAAAATATATATATATAATAAACAAATCTAAATATATCTAAAAATATCCAATGGAGTATAGCATGTTGATTGCCATTTGTAAATTTTTATATGTATTAAAATGTACCTTTTACTAGCCTTTTAAGTTTTTTAGCGCTTACTCTCTCCCCATTTTAACTTTTGTATTGTTAGCCTACTAGGAGGCTATATAGTTAGTAAGCTTAAGGCCCTGGGTGTAGCGCTCGGTCCACTTCTCCTGTTCTTAGAGTGTTAGGTGCAGACGTAGGAAGTGTTTCCGCCATAGCAAACAATGGGGCTGCGTTAAGAGCTGAACGCGGCTTTTTTGCAGGTGTTAGGTTTTTTTTCAGCTCAAACAGCCCCATTGTTTCCTATGGGGGAATCGTGCACGAGCACGTTTTTGAGGCTGGCCGCATCCGTAAGCAACTCTGGTATTGAGAGTTGAAGCTGCGTTAAAAATGCTCTACGCTCCTTTTTTGGAGCGTAACGCAGCCTTTATGTGGACTCTCAATACCAGAGTTATTTTTATGGTGCGGCCAGAAAAAAGCCGGCGTTAGTTTTTCGGGTCGTTACCGACAAAACTCCAAATCTAGCCGTCTGTCTGCTTATCTGACTTTATGTACAGAATGTCGTCTCCAAACATCCCATGATGTATGCTGGCTTGGTTGATTATCAAGTCCCTATTTGCTATCCCCTGTGGAGCTGTGAGCTTCAAAGCTAAATCAGTGATTGAACAATTGTATAATTTAGCATATTGAGTGGGGAGGGGAAGAAAGGTTTAAGTTGAATCCGGATATGTAATTAGCAAGGCATCTCATGTCTGAACCTCAGATTTGCAATACACAGAATGTATCCAGCAAATGGTATTAAGTATGCTCAAACTTAATGTTTGATAGATCGCATACTTACTTTATCTTATTATATAGATATGTATTATCCACTGACATTTACAGATACCCTGACAAAGTCTAATTGTAATGTGAGGTACACCCCCATGATCATTTACTCAGTACTGCAGAATGCAGTTGAGTTTTATAAATAAATAACACTCATAATAACACTGAGTATGCACTATTTCAGAACTTAAAACATTTACTGCCAAAAAGGCAAGGTGAAAGTGGAACAGTTATTGTACAGCTGAAAACAGGATGATAATTTATAGGCCAGGATATCCACCAGCCTAACTAGACAAATATAAATCAGACTCTCAGTGATTTCATAAACCTATGTGTGAGGTAAGGGATAATGTGGGCATTCACTGTTGCTGCCCCACAAACATATAGCTGTTTAGAAATAGCATACACATTCCCCAGCATAGATTTTGATAGTGGCACATGCTCAGATCACACAATGTAACAAGAAAGGCAGTAAATAAAATAGCAAAGGTTTATCAATTAACATAACATAACCAGTACTATAGCACTGAGATAATGTTGTATGGTAATAGGTTAGTAATTGGCTTGTGTTTTACTGTGACTATGAGTTACGGATGTGTTAGGGTTCCATATGATTAACCCCTTGAATGTTTCCCTGGTTTTAAAGGAGTTAACATTACATGCACCCCCCATCTATTTCTGCTGGGCTGGCTATATTTGCCTCAACGTTACTGTGGTGAAAAAAATATTCAGCTTTCAGGGGCGGAACTACCACTGTGCAGCAGTTAGCAGTGGCAGTGCTGTGACACCAGGGCCCAAGTGCTGGGGGGCTTATAGGAGCTATTCAATACATAAGCGTGTGCCTATCTGTGTATATTAATCATCAGCATATTCTGAGTTATTGGCATCCCTGTGTCAATTCTTTCAGGGTGATGTTATTAATGAGAGATGGTACATATATGTACATATCTTACCTAAAAAGAAATTATTGACAAACTGAGTGAGCATCTGGGAAGGGGACCCTGTTCTATTGATGGAAACCCTCTACATGTTTTATGTGATAATGTGTTAAATCTTTTCTCCTCAAAATTTCAAATGAGGTTCCCCTAGGCACAGGTTCCCTGTAAGGTCACCATTAGCATGTGCAACAGTCAATATTAGCCCACAGACATCATAACACCAAAGGCCACTTCTCTCTGCTTATCCTCCTTGATCTGTCTGCAGCCTTTGATACTGTTGACCACCCTCTTTTGCTCCAAACCCTCCAATCCTTCGGCATCTGCAACACAGCTTGCTTGTGATTCTCTTCCTATCTATCTAACTGTACCTTTAGTGTAGCCTTCTCTGGAGCATCCTCTGCCCCGTTACCACTTTCTGTTGGGGTACCTTAAGGCTCTGTCCTTGGTCCGCTTCTCTTTTCAATCTACATGTTATCATTAGGTTCCCTAATAAAGTCCCACGGGCTTCAATACCATTTGTATGCTGATGACACCCAAATCTATCTCTCTGCACCAGACCTACCTCCTTCCTTACTAACCCGTGTCACTAACTGTCTTTCCCATATCTCATCTTGGATGTCCTCTCACTACCTTAAGCTAAATCTCTCCAAAACTGAACTCCTTATTTTTCCCCTTTCCTCCAAAATCTCCACCCCCCCCAATTTTCTATAACTGTTGATAATTCCATCATTACCCCTACCCCGCATGCCCGATGTCTTGAGGTCACACTTGACTCAGACCTTTCTTTCACTCCTCACATTCAGTCCTTGGCTAAAGCCTGCTGCTTCCACCTTAAAAACATCTCTAAAATTAGACATTTCCTTACACAAGACACCACTTAGATTTTAATCCACTCTCTCATTCTTTCCCACCTCGACTATTGCAACTCCATCCTCTCTGGTCTCCCTAGCTGTCTCCTAGCTCCTTTACAATCCATAATGAATGCCTCTGCCAGGCTCATCTTCCTTACACGTCGCTCTTCATCTGCTACACCTCTCTGCCAATCCCTTCACTGGCTTCCTATTGCCTCCAGGATTAAACACAAAATCCTTACTCTGACATACAAAGCCCTCCAATGCACTGCTCCCCCTACATTTCAGACCTTGTCTCAAGATACTATACCTCCCGTCCCCTTCACTCTGCTCACAATCTCCTACTCTCCTCCTCTCTTGTTACTTCCTCACATTCCCATTTACAGGACTTCTCCAGACTGGATCCCATCTTATGGAACTCCCTGCCTCGCTCCAAGACTCTCCCCTAGTTTTAACAGCTTCAAGCGCTCCCTAAAGACTATTCAGGGATGCATACAACCTACACTAACCTTTCCCTAACTCCATTGCTTTCCCCTTGAATCCCTTAGAATGTAAGCCTATGAGCCCAGCTGTTTGTAGGTCGCCTTCATAAGGCTACAACATGCTTTTTTAAATTGCTTTTCACAACAAGAGACTTGATAGTTAATGTGGGCCATATAGATAACACTGTGTTCAAGCACAGAAAGTTATTTAAGATTTAGCACAACACAATGCTAAATGCAAATGAAAATAGAAAACAAGAGGGGTGCCTCATGTGTATATCAGTATATCAGACCATAAGGGAAATAAATACAGCCAAATGGGTACTCACATTTGGCACAAGTACACTTATGTACTAGTAGGTGCAGGCTGCTAACTCAGGGTGTACCGGCTAACCCTTTCCTGTATAGAAAAGAAATCCAACTGTGACAATCAGTAATGCAGTTGTGTGGCTGCTCTCCTCCTCACAGAATAATCCAGAACTAAATATGAAATAAAATACAAGAGGGGCGCCTCATGTGTATATCAGTATATTCAACAGTATAAAAGCATGGATAGCCAAATGGGTACTCACATATGGCCCAAGTACACTTATGTACTGGTAGGTACAGGCTGGTAGCTTGGGGGTGTACCAGCTAACCCTCTCCAGGAGTAGTTGGGTCAGTGCAGGGGAATCCTGCCAGATTCAATGTTGATGGATGGTCAGTAGCAGTGGATAGGACTGCTAAGGAAGGTAATTAACCAGAGCTTGTATAAAACAAGTTTAATTTATTAAACAAATTATTAAAAACATTGACAAGCAATGATTAAAATGCAACACGTTTCTCAGCCCTAGTGTGGGCTGTTTCATCAGGCATAATGAACCTTCCAACTGACAATCTATTTAAACCAAGCTTGAACCAATGGTAAATCAGGCCCCCGCCCCTAATGGGCGTTTCTAAATGTACTTGGGCCACATGTGAGTACCCATTTGGCTAGCCATGCTTTTATACTGTTGAATATACTGCTATACACATGAGGCACCCCTCTTGTCTTTTATTTCATACAATGCTAAATGCAAATCAATAGATAATAAATAGTCACAGTCATGTGATCAGGGGGCTGTCAGAAGGTTCTTAGATACAAGGTAATCACAGAGGTAAAAAGTATATTAATATAATAATATAACTGTGTTGGTTATGCAAAACTGGGGAATGGGTAATAAAGGGATTATCTATCTTTTAAAACAATAACAATTCTATTGTAGACTGTCCCTTTAATATTGGATAAGCTACAAAGGCAAAATAAGGATTTACAGCAGAAATAGAAGACCTTGAGAATAGGTCATGCAGGAACAATTTAAGATTAATTTAACTACTAGAAGAAATAAGTGCAAAGGAACTTAATGACTTTGTCTTCTCTGCATTACCGTATTTATTAAACTTACATCAAACAATTATTCCTATGGTGATAGAAAAAGTACAAAGGATAGGTCCATAAACAAAGACTGCTAGTGGAACTCATATAACAAGACCGGTCATAATAAAGTATCTGAACTACCAGGATAAATTGTCCATCATGAGAGAGTATAAGAAAAATATTTTTTTCCATTTAAGGGGAAAAAAATTGTTCCAGGATTTTTCATTATTAAGTGGTTAAACAAAAAATAAAGCAATGGCATGTTTCTGTACTCAATTAATCAAAGAAGGCAAGAATACTGCTATTATACCCTGCAAGACTACAGTTAGAAACAACTGAAGGGGTCAAAATATTTAATTTAGTTGGAAAAGTTGAATCATATGCCGTAAAATCGAAACATGGTCAGAATTGTAATTATGTGTTTTGTGTGCTGTGGTTTTTTTTTTGTTTGTTTTTTTAATTATTATTACAAACATCATTTTTCTCCCTTTATGTTGCTTTCCATACCCAGTGCTATTTGAACCAAAAAGGGCAATTGAGTATGTTATAGACGAAAACAACAATTTGGGAAACTTTTGGCAAATCTAACCTAATTTACAAAGAAAAAACATAATTATATACCTTTAATTAAAAAAGGAGACACATACTTTTTAATTCAACAGAAAAGATTTTACATTTTTTTAAGGGGTATTGTGCACAGATATATGCAAAGGTAAATATAGATCTTAACAAGAAAAACAAATGTAATCTAGTATAAAAGTTCCCAAAACTAGTGGAGAAAATGTACAGATGTTAAATTCACCTATTTCAGAACAGGAAATTATAAATGCTATAAAAGTTTTGCAGATTGTATTTATGATACCTTAGGAACAACACTAACTCTTACTCCCACCATAATCCTTTTTTCACCAATTGCCTAAAATCACACGTCTATAACAGAAAAAACTACTCTTATATATGCTAAATTGCGCTAAATGACTAATACCCCGCCTATGGAAGAAAACACCCACCCTCAATATGTGGCTCAAAGAAATGGACCACATTCTATTGCTGGAAAAAATCCATTACAGCTATATGGGGAAAGTAGACTACATCCTAGACATCATATTCATTTGGGAACAGAGAACAACCTCCCCCCCACCTAGATCGTGAGTATCACTCTGTCATAACCAGGCAACAGAAAGTAGGTTCACTGACATCTCACACAAACTGACGTGACTAACGAGCCATTTAATTCTCACATACATAATTGGTGACTTATTTTATTTAATTCTATTTAACTAACAGTTGAAATTATTTCTTGTTATTGTTTTACTTGAACTCTAATTGTTAAAGGGACATGAAACCCAATTTTTTCTTTCATGATTTAGAAAGAGCATACAATTATAAACAACTATCTAATTTACTTCTATTATCCTATTTTGCTTCATTCTCTTGATATTCTTTACTGAAAAGCATATCTAGATATGCTTAGTAGCTGCTGATTGGTAGTCTGCACATAGATGCCTCCTGTGATTGGTTCATTGTGTGCATTGCTATTTCTCCATTAAAGTATATCTAAAGAATCAAGCAAATTAGGTAATAGAAGTAAATTGGAATGTTGTTTAAAATTATATTCTCTACCTTAATCATGAAAGAAAATGTTTGGGTATAGTGTCCCTTTAAAGAAATTACACGTAATGTCTTATGTAGGAGCTATGTAACATAACCTTCCACCATATACCAAGCAAGATACCAATGAACTATTACCTGAAGAAAAGCCTAAGGACTTTACGTACTGGAAGACATGAGTGATATTTCATGTGATACTCTATTGTTTAGAATGTTATTTTTGTTTTCATACAAAAAAAAACTTCAATAAAAAATGTAATTGAACAAAAAAAAGATTTTGCAGAAGGTAAAGCTCCCGTGCCAGACAGATTACTAGTAGAATACTATAACATATTAAAAAGTCAGATCACTCCTCATTTAGTGAATTTGTATAAAACTTATTTAAAAGAAAATAAACCCTCTTATGCATTTTTTAGGTTCAGACATAAGTTTGATTTTGAAGCCAGGAAAAGATCCAGAACACTCAGATTCTTATAGACCAATAGCATTACTGAATGCCGATTATAAAAATCTTAACAAAAATAATAGTTAAAAGGTTGAAGAGTATATTGAATAATATTATCCATCAAGACCAGACAGGATTTATGTATAAAGGAACATCTGTGATTAAAATTACAAAACTATTGCTATTGGTATCCTATTTTTGGTGAAAAATAGGAGATAGTCTTACATGGGACCATCTCTTTACAAGTCTATGGCCTAGATTTGGAGTTTGGCGTTAGCCGTGAAAACCAGCGTTAGAGGCTCCTAACGCTGGTTTTAGGCTACCGCCGGTATTTGGAGTCACTCAAAATAGGGTCTAACGCTCACTTTTCAGCCGCGACTTTTCCATACCGCAGATCCCCTTACGTAAATTGCGTATCCTATCTTTTCAATGGGATCTTTCTAACTCCGGTATTTAGAGTCGTTTCTGAAGTGAGCGTTAGACATCTAACGACAAAACTCCAGCCGCAGAAAAAAAGTCAGTAGTTAATAGCTTTCTGGGCTAACGCCGGTTTATAAAGCTCTTAACTACCTGTACTCTAAAGTACACTAACACCCATAAACTACCTATGTACCCCTAAACCGAGGTCCCCCCACATCGCCGACACTTGAATAAATTTTTTAACCCCTAATCTGCCGACCGCCACCTACGTTATCCTTATGTACCCCTAATCTGCTGCCCCTAACACCGCCGACCCCTGTATTATATTTATTAACCCCTAATCTGCCCCTCACAACGTCGCCTCCACCTACCTACACTTATTAACCCCTAATCTGCCGACCGCAAAGCACCGCCACCTACGTTATCCTTATGTACCCCTAATCTGCTGCCCCTAACACCGCCCGACCCCTATATTATATTTTATTAACCCCTAATCTGCCCCCCACAACGTCGCAGCCAGCTACCTACAATAATTAACCCCTAATCTGCCGACCGCAAAGCGCCGCCACCTACGTTATCCTTATGTACCCCTAATCTGCTGCCCCTAACACCGCCGACTCCTGTATTATATTTATTAACCCCTAATCTGTCACCCACAACGTGGCCCTCCACCTACCTACACTTATTAAGCCCTAATCTGCCGACCGCAAAGCGCCGTCACCTACGTTATCCTTATGTACCCCTAATCTGCTGCCCATAACACCGCCCGACCCCTATATTTTATTTATTAACCCCTAATCTGCCCCCCCACAACGTCGCAGCCAGCTACCTACAATAATTAACCCCTAATCTGCCGACCGCAAGCGCCGCCACCTACGTTATCCTTATGTACCCCTAATCTGCTGCCCCTAACACCGCCGACCCCGATATTATATTTATTAACCCCTAATCTGCCCCCCCACAACGTCGCCTCCACCTGCCCTACACTTATTAACCCCCTAATCTGCCGACCGGAGCTCACCGCTATTCTAATAAATGTATTAACCCTAAAGCTAAGTCTAACCCTAACACCCCCCCTAAATTAAATATAATTTACATCTAACGAAATTAATTAACTCTTATTAAATAAATTATTCCTATTTAAAGATAAATACTTACCTGTAAAATAAATCCTAATATAGCTACAATATAAATTATAATTATATTATAGCTATTTTAGGATTTATATTTATTTTACAGGTAACTTTGTATTTATTTTAACCAGGTACAATAGCTATTAAATAGTTAAGAACTATTTAATAGCTAAAAATAGTTAAAAATAATTACAAATTTACCTGTAAAATAAATCCTAACCTAAGTTACAATTAAACCTAACACTACACTATCAATAAATAAATTAAATAAAATACCTACAATTACCTACAATTAAACCTAACACTACGCTATCAATAAATTAATTAAATACAATTCCTACAAATAAATACAATTAAATAAACTAGCTAAAGTACAAAAAATAAAAAAGAACTAAGTTACAAAAATAAAAAAATATTTACAAACATAAGAAAAATATTACAACAATTTTAAAACTAATTACACCTACTCTAAGCCCCCCTAATAAAATAACAAAGCCCCCCAAAATAAAAAAAATGCCCTACCCTATTCTAAATTACAAAAGTTCAAAGCTCTTTTACCTTACCAGCCCTGAACAGGGCCCTTTGCGGGGCATGCCCCAAAGAATTCAGCTCTTTTGCCTGTAAAAAAAAACATACAATACCCCCCCCCAACATTACAACCCACCACCCACATACCCCTAAATCTAACCCAAACCCCCCTTAAATAAACCTAACACTAAGCCCCTGAAGATCTTCCTACCTTATCTTCACCCTGCCAGGTTCACCGATCCGTCCTGAAGAGCTCCTCCGATGTCCATATCCAAGCCCCAAGCGGGGGGCTGAAGAGGTCCATGATCCGGCTGAAGTCTTCATCCAAGCGGGAGCTGAAGAGGTCCATGATCCGGCTGAAGTCTTCATCCAAGCGGGAGCTGAAGAGGTCCATGATCCGGATGAAGTCTTCTATCAACGGCATCTTCAATCTTCTTTCTTCCGGATCCATCTTGCAGACCTCCGACGCGGAACATCCTCTTCTCCCGACGCCCTACTAGCCGAATGATGGTTCCTTTAAGGGACGTCATCCAAGATGGCGTCCCTCGAATTCCGATTGGCTGATAGGATTCTATCAGCCAATCGGAATTAAGGTAGGAATATTCTGATTGGCTGATGGAAATCAGCCAATCAGAATCAAGTTCAATCCGATTGGCAGATCCAATCAGCCAATCAGATTGAGCTTGCATTCTATTGGCTGCGAGAGAGAGACAGAGGGGAGAGAGAGAGAGACAGAGGGGAGAGAGAGACAGAGGGGAGAGAGAGACAGAGGGGAGAGAGAGACAGAGGGGGGAGAGAGAGAGAGAGAGAGAGAGAGAGAGAGGAGACAGAGGGGGGAGAGAGAGAGAGACAGAGGGGAGAGAGAGAGAGAGACCGAGGGGAGAGAGAGAGACTGAGGGGAGAGAGAGAGACAGAGGGGAGAGAGAGAGACAGAGGGGAGAGAGAGAGACAGACAGAGGGGAGAGAGAGACAGAGGGGGGAGAGAGAGAGAGGAGACAGAGGGGAGAGAGAGAGAGACAGAGGGGAGAGAGAGAGACAGAGGGGAGAGAGACCAGAGAGGGGAGAGGAGAGAGACAGAGGGGAGAGGAGAGAGAGACAGAGGGGAGAAAGAGAGACAGAGGGGAGAGAGAGAGAGAGACAGAGGGGAGAGAGAGACAGAGGGGAGAGAGAGAGAGACAGAGGGGAGAGAGAGAGAGAGAGAGATAGGGGAGAGAGAGAGAGGGGGGAGAGAGAGACAGAGGGGGGAGAGAGAGAGAGAAAGAGAGAGAGAGAGGAGAGAAATAGGGGACAGAGGAGAGACAGAGGGGGAGAGAGAGAGAGGGAGAGGGGAGAGAGAGAGAGAGAGAGAGAGAGAGAGAGAGAGAGGGAGAGGGAGAGAGAGAGAGAGACAGAGAGGAGAGAGAGAGAAACAGAGGGGAGAGAGAGAGAGACAGAGAGGAGAGAGAGAGAGACAGGGGGAGAGAGAGAGAGACAGAGGGGAGAGAGAGAGAACAGAGGGAAGAGAGAGAGAGAGACAGAGGGGAGAGAGAGAGAGACAGAGGGGAGAGAGAGAGAGAGAGAGAGACACAGAGGGGGGGAGAGAGAGAGAGAGAGAGAGACAGGGGCAGTGGGGGGAGAGAGAAGGGGAGAGGAGTGAGAGAGAGGGGAGAGGGGGGATAGAGACAGGGGGGACTAGAGACAGGTGAGAGAGGGGAGATAGAGACACAGGGAGGGAGTGGGGAGAGACACAGCGGGAGGGAGGGGGAGAGACACAGGGGAGGGAGGGGGGAGGGAGGGGGGAGAGACACAGGGAGGGAGGGGGGAGGGAGGGGGGAGAGACACAGGGGAGGGAGGGGGAGAGACACAGGGAGGGAGGGGGGGAGAGACAGGCCAGGCCAGCTCAGCAAACTCTCAGGAGTTCAGGGCTGCACAGCACAGAGAGCACACTTGGCCTAGCTAGGTTCTAACCTGGTGTCCTGGTGGTCCTTACCTGAGCTAAATGATGACAGTGACTCAGACTCCTCCACACTCCACCCACGTGGCTGAACCTCCGTGTCCGCTCCACTCCTGTCCTCCTCCTACACTCGGCTCCTCCTGGCCCCTGGGAACGGTCACTCTTCTCCAAGCCGCCACATAGACACAGTAGTAGTCTTGACTAGTGACTACTCGTCTCTCTCCTCGAGTCCTCCAGGACCTCCTCATTGCTCCTTCAGGCTTCTCAGCCACAATGTGAACAACCGCGGCGCAGCTGCTGCCTGCCTGTCACTGACTGACTCAATGAGGCTGAGCACACAAGCTGAGCTCGCTGTCAGTGTCAGGCCAGCAGCAATTTTAGAGATGGGCACGCAGTGGCAGCAGCAGAAGCTCCCTCTCTTCTTCTTCTTCCCGCTGTCCTGAACTGACAAGCCCGGCGCGACGTCACGTGACCAACACGTCACTCACTCTGTCAATCAGCAGGCAGTGCTGAATGCTGATTGGCTGAGTGATGTAGAGCTCATCATGGAGGCGGTTTAGAGAACCGCCTCCATTGGAGCTACTGAGGGCCCGGCTAGTCACCAGTGGGTGGCGCAGCTACAAGTAAAGAGAGGTATGTAAGTTAAATCCATTGTTGCGCAATTATTGGAGGGCAGCGGACCGGCTCACTGCCTCCTAATTGCGCAACAAATGGAAATGCTGATTTTGGCTGCTGCGCAAGCGCACAAAAATAATATAATACTGTACATTTTGGTAAAATCGCCATCTGGGGGTGGGGGGGTACCCCTTGGTTTGGGCGGGTGGGAGTAGTGCCAATAACTAATAATAATAAAAAAAAAAAAACTTTTTTTATTTTAATTAAATATTATTTAAATCTTTTTTTTCCTCTGATTGGACAGGGGAGGCACTGCCTCCCCTGCCTCCTATTACTGCACGTCACTGGGGTATTGTATGTTTTTTTTTACAGGCAAAAGAGCTGAATTCTTTGGGGCATGCCCCGCAAAGGGCCCTGCTCAGGGCTGGTAAGGTAAAAGAGCTTTGAACTTTTGTAATTAGAATAGGGTAGGGCATTTTTTATTTTGGGGGGCTTTGTTATTTTATTAGGGGCGCTTAGAGTAGGTGTAATTAGTTTAAAATTGTTGTAATATTTTTCTTATGTTTGTAAATATTTTTTTATTTTTTGTAACTTAGTTCTTTTTTATTTTTTGTACTTTAGCTAGTTTAATTTAATTGTCATTTATTTGTAGGAATTGTATTTAATTAATTTATTGATAGTGTAGTGTTAGGTTTAATTGTAGGTAATTGTAGGTATTTTTTTTTAATTTATTTATTGATAGTGTAGTGTTAGGTTTAATTGTAACTTAGGTTAGGATTTATTTTACAGGTAAATTTGTAATTATTTTAACTATTTTAGCTATTAAATAGTTCTTACTACTATTTAATAGCTATTGTACCTGGTTAAAATAAATACAAAGTTACCTGTAAAATAAATATTAATCCTAAAATAGCTATAATATAATTATAATTTATATTGTAGCTATATTAGGATTTATTTTACAGGTAAGTATTTATCTTTAATAGGAATAATTTATTTAATAAGAGTTAATTAATTTCGTTAGATGTAAATTATATTTAACTTAGGGGGGTGTTAGTGTTAGGGTTAGACTTAGCTATAGGGGTTAATACATTTATTAGAATAGCCGTGAGCTCCAGTCGGGCAGATTAGGGGTTAATAATTGAAGTTAGGTGTCGGCGATGTTAGGGAGGGCAGATTAGGGGTTAATAACTATTTATTATAGGGTTAGTGAGGCGGATTAGGGGTTAATAACTTTATTATAGCTAGCGCTCAGGTCCGGTTGGCAGATTAGGGGTTAATAAGTGTAGGCAGGTGGAGGCGACGTTGTGGGGGCACGATTAGGGGTTAATAAATATAATATAGGGGGTCGGCGATGTTAGGGCAGCAGATTAGGGGTACATAGGGATAATGTAAGTAGCGCGCGGTTTACCGGAGCGGCAGATTAGGGGTTAATAATAATATGCAGGGGTCAGCGATAGCGGGGGCGGGCAGAATCAGGGGTTAATAAGTGTAAGGTTAGGGGTGTTTAGACTCGGGGTACATGTGTAGAGTGTTAGGTGCAGACGTAGGAAGTGTTACCGCATAGCAAACAATGGGGCTGCCGTTAGGAGCTGAACGCGGCTTTTTGCAGGTGTTAGGTTTTTTTTCAGCTCAAACAGCTCCATTGTTTCCTATGGGGGAATCGTGCACGAGACGTTTTTGAGGCTGGCCGCGTTGCGTAAGCAACTCTGGTATCGAGAGTTGAAGCTGCGTTTAAAAATGCTCTACGCTCCTTTTTTGGAGCCTAACGCACCTTTATGTGGACTCCTCAATATCCAGAGTTATTTTTATGGTGCAGCCAGAAAAAAGCCGGCGTTAGTTTTTCGGGTCGTTACCGACAAAACTCCCAAATCTAGCCGTATGAGAATTTGGTTTTGAAGGTGATATTTTTTTAGTTAGTTTTGAAATTATATAGTGAACAAAATACAAGAATTAAGATAAACGGAAGATTATCTGAAACTTGTAATATTTTTAGAGGGACAAGGCAGGGGTGTCCACCTCTCACCACTCCTATTTAATGTTGCATAAGAGGGATTAACAATTAAATTAAGGGCAAATTCTAAGGGAAATACAATTGGATCAAAATAATGTTTTCTCTATATGTATACAGATGACATATTTGCTGTGTATTGATAAACCAAAAGAGAATATACTGTATCTAGTATAATGAAAAGTTTTGATAACTTTGGCCCTTTCTCAGGATTCAAAGTTAATAAGAATAAGCCAGAAATTCAAAAACATAATAGAAATGAAGAGCCTCTTCTGTTTTATAACCATATATTTGATAAGATGAAAAATAAGTTAAAGCAATGGTCATCTTTGCCAAATAAATGTAACTGGTAAAATAAATATTGCAAAATTATGATTCTGCCCTAAAATATTGTACCATCTGCATCTCTTACTTTACTGTTAAATAAAATGATGGACTTCCAGGAAGAGGCGGAGCAAGCAGGACGCTTGCAACTTCGCGCTTCTCCCCTGAGCTCTAACATCAGCTGTTAGGCGCAGTGATCCTTGGCCGCTACACGCAGGCGACCCGGATAGTGAGCGGATTGCAGGAGCAGTCAGCGCCTAGAAGTCGTCCATAGTGAGGCTCCTGAGATTGGAGCAACTCATTGTTTTTCTTTAACTTGGAGGAACGTAGTGCCTAAGCTATCAAGTAAGCAGCAGAGCCCCTAACAGCAGCGCGCAGACTGTAGAGGGCAGCAGCCGGCTGGACCAAGGAAGACAGTCCGCTGCAAGTGTTGGCTGGGGTCGGATCCTGGAGCAGCACTGCGGGCCGTTGCCAAAGTGCCCGTCAAGTCCCCCCCCCCCCGGGACGATACGGTTCTGCTGATATTTTCAAGGAGGTATGCCTGCCCCCGCAAGGTGAGCCGGGGTAGTTAATGGAGGTCCCTCTTACGGGGATACATATCGGATACACAGCGGACATTAACGGTACTGCTTAAAATTATTAAAATTGAGCAAAGCAAAGGGACAGAGAGGAAAGGGGGGGGAGAGAAGAGGCTGTACATGGTACCCTTAAAGTGAGGCCCACAACAAGGGAAGCGGGCAAGCCAGTGATATGGAGGAATAAAAGAAGGCAAGCTGCAGCCTGGAAAATGTACTTGTATCTGAGCAGCTGGGAAAGGTGCTTATCTGTTTGCTTGATTAAGAGACAGAGTTACAGAAAGGGGAAAAGAAAGTATAGTCTTTAAAGCATCAAACGCTGGCGTTATATGTGTTGTGATACACTCCATAACCCTTACGGGTAGGAGTACAAAGCAGAACTCCCATAACCTGACGGGTAGGTGTTAAGAAGACAGAGAGACTTAAAAGCTGATATCTTTCATATTGACATCAAGGAGGAATACTATAATTCAACAGTTTGTTTGGACTGCCTGTGTTCTACTGATCTATGGTAATTAAAAGAAGCAGGATTTGAGAAGTCTACATTTCTCTGTAGAGCCCAAGTGTGCTGGGAACCCAGTGCCAGGGGGGCCCAATCTGAAAAGGAAGGATGAGAAAGAGCGGAGAAAGAAAAGAAAGAAGAAAAGGGGGACTCTTTTTATTTACATGTTTTTGTTGTTTTTCTCTATCTCTCTCTCTCTACCCCTGGTTACTCCTGTTACAGGGAAAAAAGTTATATTGAAACATAACAACATTGAGTCACTGATCAGGTTAAACGCACAATGGGCACATGTATAAATGTTAGCAGATAACAACATATATGAGAGTGAGATATTTCTGTAATATGTCTGTTTACCACTTCCTGTAAACATTGTTTGGATCATTTTTGTGTGTAAAGCAAAGTCTGAATAGCGTTAGATGGTTTATGTTTAGCCTAATCGGGGAAGTTGTTAAGTTGCTTAAGTCCTACTTAGGTTGAAATACAGAGAGACCTACCGGGGAACATACTTACGCCTGTCTAAGTTTAATTAGGACAAAACACAGAGAGATCTACCTGTATAGTATTTAAAGCATCAGAGCTTAAGGGAATAAAACCCTAGAGAGGGGTATTTGTAGCAATAAGGGCTCTAATGCTGCAGATTGTGTAAATATATATATCCATATACTGGCTGGTAGAAACGACTGTATAAGCGCTATAACCTAGAAATATTTTAAGAAAATTTTTGGCTAAACTCGGACTCCCTAATTATAGCTAGAGTATACTCAGCTAGGGGTTAATTTAAGATTACACTATGTTTATTTGGGCCCAAGTCTCGGAGATAGGCCGATAATCCACCTAAATTTTCACTTAGCTTCACTTAATTCACTAAAGGTATATACACAAGAGATGACTAAAATTTAATTATATTGTAAAAGTGGACTGCTCTGCTAAACACAGAGCCATATTTTTGCTGACACCCCTTTTTTTTTTTTTTTTTTTATGCACAATCTCACATAATAATTTTTTTTTAGTTTTTTTGTTTTTCTAACACACTGTTTGACACTTGCTCCCTCAAATTGATAATATATCCTGATGGATAAATTACATAGGGCTCTCTAAAGGGAGCTCTCCAGCTATGCGCCGAGACACAGAGAAAGAAGAATAACCCTAAAAATACCGAGTTAGGGGCCCCGATACATTACAAGCAGATATGAGACTCAGCTACCCACAAAACAACACCAGCTGAGATAGTAGCTCAAATATCTAGAGTGTTTACACTCCAGTTAGACGCCTAAAAGTGGAGATTAACATGATATCAACGCTTTGTCCACCGAAGTTAGGCAGTTTACTGCGAGAATAGAAGAAGTAGAAAACAGGGTCTCAGACTTAGAAGACAGAATGACCAGATGGAGCAGACTAACTCAAGATTGCAAGCTAACGCAGATACTATGCAGAAAAAGTAGAGACTTAGAAGACAGGGCACGACGCAATAACATTAGAATCATTGGGTACCCCCGACGAATGCTGAATTTAAGATTTGGTTCACTTTATTACTAATACACTCCCTAGAGCTAGAGGAATCCCAACCTCTAAAATTGAAAGAATACATAGAATGGGGATAAGGCACACAGGAACCCAGACGGCACGCTACAACCAAGGCCTATAATTGTCAAGTTGTTAAAATTTAAGATAAAGTTAATATGATGAGGAATTATAGGAAAACATTCCCAGTTGTGATAAGAACAAAATAAAAATAATGTTATTCCAAGATTCTCTCGGCAGAGACTCTCGGCCAAAGAAGATTAATGTCCCCCCTTCTGTTCCAAGCTGGATTAAAGCAAATTTCAATGTCAGATTAGTATACCCGGCCAAGCTAATTATATTAATAGATGGGGAGCCTAAGACTCTTGAAACCCCCCCAGGAAGCCGAGAGCATTCTTGCAGAGACAAAGGGATAGATTAATTAAAGTATAGATTGGGCATAAGTGGATGCCATAATGCTAGCGTATGCCTACAACTTTCTATCTTATAAGAGGAGGGTAGCCAAGTACATGACAGGAAATTTTCCTAGTGGGGCCCCGGTTTAATAATACACTGCTGAAGCAGTATTTTAGTACTGATAAGATAAAAAGAGGTACAAGGGGAGATAGACTAAGGAAGCCATAGACTAATTATAAGGGGAAACTGGAGGGTCTACCAGTTTACCTTTCCTGCTGAAGTGTTATTTAAGGAGGGTAGTTAACCTACACAAGCGGAAGTTTTACTAGACAGACTTTACTTTGAACAACCGGTTGTTGTTATTTTATTTTTTTATGTGTAGGAGGTTTTATCCTATTGGTTATATGAAGGTAATATCCCTTAGCCCTATATGGGGAGGGGGGGGGAGGGGTGTGTTTTACTATATATATATATATATATTTTTTGTTCTCTTCTTCCTTCCCTTTTTCTCTCTCGCTATTCTTTTAGGTAAAGCTACTATGTAAATAATGAGTATTAATTTAACTAATTTAGTTCAAGTGGAGTAAATGAGTGAGAATTTAAAATAGCCTCATGGAATGTGGGCGGAATATCATCCCCATCTAAAGCGAAAATCAATTATTAAGCTACTAGGAACATAATAAACCGCATATAGCGAGTTACAAGAGACACACCGGTCTGAGAAAAGAAGCGAATAAATTAAAAGACTAAGATAGGGTAGGTGAGGTAATCTCGTCTGACTATGATAACAGGAAAAATGGAGTAGCAATATAATAAATAAGTTATTACCATACAAAATAATTTAAAAAATAATAGATCCGTCAGGTAGATTCTTGATTGTCCCATATTGAAATTGATAGGATAATGTTTATTTTATGTACACTATATGGACCAAATAAGGTAGACGGCAATTTTGGGATACTCTAGCAGGGAAACTAATGACTTATAGAGACCAAGATCTGATTATTGGGGGGGATTTCAATCTTGGTCTTCTCGCCTAAATCTAGATAGGTTAAACAGTAAATGTAGGGTTAGAAGAGACTAGAGAAACACAAAATTTTATCTACATTCTGCCATAAAACTGGAACAAAAGATATTTGGAGGCACCAAAATCCTGATAATAGAACCTTTACGTGTATCTCCAAATCTCATCAGACGTTCTCGAGGATTGATATGTTCCTAATCGCTGATATAATGACGGGAAAGAAAGTAAGGGCAGAAATTGGTGATATAAAGATATCAGACCACACTGTAATTTTTTTAGATTTAGAATTAAAAACTTATAAAAAAAACTAACAATGAGTATTTTTTCCCAAATATTTGGCAAAAAATATTCGTTTCAGAATTGGTGAAGAGCAGATGGCATGAATATGCACTGCATAATAGGTCATATGAAAATAAGTCTGAAATATTTTGGGAATGTGGTAAAGCGGTATTAAGAGGAGAGGTAAAGGCATATCTCTGTAAAACCAAAAAAAAAAATAAACAACAGGAGGAACAGCTCTCCAATGCAGTAAGGAATAGTTTTAACGCATATATAGCCCAGCCAGGGAGAGTGCTCTGGGAGAAATATATAAATCTAAAGACCCAGAGAGACTACTCCTAAAGCAAAATATGATACAGGAAGAAATGCGAATAAAATCACTATATGGTGGCTTTAGGGGAAGGTCAGCTAAATACTTAGCTTCTATAACCAAAAGCAGAGCCAAAAACAATATAGGGGCAATTAAACAGGGATCATTCAGAACCACTACAAATAAAGAGATACAGAAGATTTTTGTAGAATTCTTTAGGAACCTATATACAGCAGGGACAATTAATCCAGAGGTTAAAAATAAATTCTGGGAGAAAGTAAATTACCTAAATTATCACAGGATATAATGGAAGCATTAATACCCCAATTTCATTAAGAAATTGAACAAGGGATAAAAAATCTTAAAGGCAATAAAGCACCAGGGCCGGACAGACTACCGGCGGAATTCTATCAAATACTAGTAGAAGAAATAACCCCAGTCTTATATAATGTATACAATAGCTATTTTTTATATCAGAAGCAATGCTCTTCCGGCTTTGCCGCGTCCAACATCTCACTTATCCTTAAAAAAGATAAAGATCCCAGAAAATCCAGCATCTATCGCCCAATTTCATTATTGAATATAGACTATAACTATTGACTTCTATAATTGCTAATCGTTTAAAACCATTTATATGCCAGATATTATCCACGATAATCCAAACGGGTTTCATGCCCGGGAGAAATCCTGTTAAAAACATTCGTAAAACAATGTTGATAATAGAATATATGCAAAATAAAATCAAGAATGGTACAGGAGGTGGGATGTTGGACGCGGAAATCTTAGCTGTTGATGCTGAGAAAGCCTTTGATTACATCAGCTGGGATCATTTATACACAACACTAGAGAAATTCGGTTTTAAAGACAATATTATAAAAGCTTAAAAAAATCCTATACAAGAATCCGATGTCAGCGGGTAGTAGTTAATGTATTAACGTCTGAAAAGTTCAGGCTACAAAGAGGACGCGACAGGGTTGCCC
The DNA here is from genome assembly GCF_027579735.1 of Bombina bombina. Lineage (NCBI taxonomy): Eukaryota > Metazoa > Chordata > Amphibia > Anura > Bombinatoridae > Bombina > Bombina bombina. The sequence continues at coordinate 1,471,393,989 of NC_069499.1, read as the reverse complement.
CCTATCCACCCCTTGCTAATTTAACTTATCGATTGAACCCTTTTGCAATTCGTTTAAGAGATTGCCTGTTAGGTATCCAGATTGGTGATCAAAAAATGGTACTCTCTCTCTATGCAGATGACTACTAGTATATTTAAGTAACATTGAAAAAACACTACCAATATTACTGGCAGAAACGCAGATATTTAGCGAGATATCAGGTTATAAAATTAATTATGGGAAATCAGAGTTGTTATGGTAAAGAAGCCCTCGAATTTGAAAGGGCCATTACCCTTTAAAGAAAAAGCTCAATTAATTATCTAGGTATTATATGTCTAATCATATGACGGAGTGCTACGAATTAAACTACCCTAGAGTATTTAGGGAATGTCAAAGAAAATTACTAATGTGGTCTAATCTCCCTATAACTATAACAGCCAGAATAATGCTAATCAAATCTGTTTTATTTCCCAAAATTTTATACTTGTGTCAGAATATTCCCATATTATTATATAAAAAGGACATTAGAGATTTTAATAAACATTGTACTCAATTTATATGTGCCAGGAAAAGGCCACGGATTGGTCTAGATCAGTGATTTTTAACCTTTTTTTTTGCCGTGGCACACTTTTTTACATTAAAAAAACCTGTGGCACACCACAAAAAAAATCACACATTGTAGCCTAATATATATATATATATACACACATACATACACACAAACACCTACTGTATGTATTGTGCTGTTATGCCATGCCTCCTACAAACTACCCCTGCACTGGGAGTAAAAAACAAGCAAAGTTTAAAAAATATGTCACACTGTTATCAGTCTGCTGCGGCACACCTGAGGATCCCTCACGGCACACTAGTGTGCCATGGCACACTGGTTGAAAAACACTGGTCTAGATAAATTATAACTTAATAAACTAGTGGCAGGGCTGGATTTCCCGAATTTAGAGATTTATAATTTAGTGACCACACTTAAATATGCAATGGACTGGATAACGTCCCAAGACTATGTGACAATCAGCAGTTTAGAAAACTATATGGTTGAACCATTTAGGTTGGATACACTCTTACACTGCCCTATAAATAGAATACCCAATAGAATTGCAAAAATGATCATTTTTACCAATACTATAAAGGCATGGCAACAGGTTTGTCTCAGAGTACAGGTTAACCCATTTTGTACAAATTTGCTCAGCATCTGTGGCAATCCCGAATTCCATCCGGGTTTGTCACAAGTAGTATTTCATCGGTGGAAAAGGAAAGGTTTAATGTTTATTAGACAATTACTGTCAGAAGACTTGACAGTTAACTCATTCATAAACCTAGCTAGAATTTATGACCTGCCGAAAAAAGATTTTTTCGCATTCCTACAAATACGCCACTTCATTAACAGTTTACAAACTAAATACAACCCCAATTGGTCTATGGGGATTTTAGATAATGTCATTAAGCTGTATGAAAATGGCAAGGTATCAATTTCAATAATTTACAAAGCGATTAATTCATTTAACAATGAAGAGCATTTGCAGGTGATTAAAGAGAAATGGCATAGAGAGTTCCCAAATCTAACGATAAAAGAAATTGGTCAATCTCTGAAGTTAACCTATAAATATTGGGTCCCAACTAACTGGAGAGAATCACACTTGAAGTTGATCAGGAAAGTTTACATAACTAATAGAAACCTATCTAGATGGTATGGGACTACATTAACCTGCCCGAAGTGTAGTGCAGAGGAAGCAGATATTACTCACTATTTTTGGAGTTGTCCTAAAGTAAACCAACTATGGAGACAAATTAATTATTGGATCAAGAGGAAGCTTGATATAGAATTTGAGATTCAAATCTTTCATGTTTTCTTTCTAGTAAAACACTCAGATAAAGTTAAAGAGAATGATTTAATTAATACTATAATTTTTATAACTAGAAACCTAATCCTGAAGGACTGGAAAGGGGCAAAATCCCCCAAATTGGTGGCATGTAAAAATGGAGTGATTAAACAGTGCATGTTAGAACAATATGATTCACGAGAGCCAGCTAGTCCGCTAGAAGAAGCTTTTTTTAAGAAGTGGAAAAAGTTAATTCTATCGCTACCGTTGAATATACAAATTCAATTGACAGCCCCTTTCAGGTATACAGAATATGTTATAATTAATATTATAACAGGACTATTCCCCTCAAAGTTGGGGTGGAATGTAAAAGAGTTAAGAGAGAGAGAGAGAGAGAGAGAGAGAGAGGAAGAGGGAGGTAGAGGTTTTTTTTTTTCTCCTTCCTCCCTTCCCCTACCATCTCTTTGAGATGATAGTAAGCCGAGAGGATAATTTATGATTAACATATTTTGGGTCTTTTTTTCCTTATTTTTTCTGTATATACTCAACAATTAGAAGAATGGTTACTGTCTAAGACACTAGATGATAAGTTACTGGTGTCTTTTGTTAGGGGAATTATGGTAACTCTTGATATAAGAGTTAAATCTTGTACTACTTAGATTGTAACTATATATGGTACTATAAGGAAGATTATTTGTAAAGGTGAATAATGAAGAATGTATTTTTATGTTATGTAATTTTGGAAATTGGTACAATAAAGCATTTAAAAAAAAAATGATATAAAATAATAAAAAAAGTTATTAGAGAATGTATTTGAAATAAGAATAAAGCAAAAAAAAGTTTTAAGAAACTTACAATGCTTTTTAAAAAGTGGGTGTTTAATGTTGCATAATATTACATTTTATAATTGGGCATCTTTAAATAAAATAATATTACACTGGAATTCAATAAAGGGCATTTTACAATATACAAAGTTAGAATCAAGAGATGTTAGGATATGTTTCCAAATGTAGAGATTAATTTTTTTTTTACCTCAAATGATTTCCCGTATAAGAATGTTCAAAAAAAAAAATTGTATCATGGAGAAAGTTATGTAAACTTATCTTAATCAGGATATAAGGATACTGTATAATTTGCCTACACAAGATAACCCGATTTTATTACCAGGGTTCTCTACTAGGGTTTTTAAAAACATGGAAAGAGTGGGGATTAGAGTCTATAGATTAGCTAATAGCAAAAAAAGACAAAAAACTGTTGTGACATTTGAGCATTTAAGATATTCGATACTATTTTAGAACACAAAAGTTATTCAATTTTCAGATAAGATCACTACTTAAAAACTTTGATAGATAAGTCTGAGAATTTTGGGAAGAAAAAATTGTAAAACACTATTCACAGGACAATATAATGGTTCTTTAATTTACACAATGTTAGGTGTTATTTGATAAATGAAGAACTCAAAATATTTGTTTTCAAAAATGGTCAAAAATTGAGATACAAGAATTGAAGGTGAATAATTTTTACCTGCAAGTATTAAAGAGTGCATAAGGCTACATTATCAACAAAATTTAAGGGAATATATATATATATATATATATATAAGAAGAAGTCCTGACTTGACTGACTTGACTGACTGACTGACTCATTAAAGCCCAGCCTCAAACTGTTTAACCTAGAAACGTGAAATTAGAAAGGTATGTTGTTTTTAATGAATGTAGGCAGCTCTAACTAAGAAGGAATTTTGGTAAATTTACGTCCCTAAGGGGGTGAAAAAGGGGGTGTGAATATTTTTTATGAGGATAACAAAATTTTAAAAACCAAACATGTTACAGATGTGAAAATTGGTATTTAGATTTCTCCTTTAAAAATTAAGAAACACGTACTTTACCATTTCCCAAAAATTACACTTAAGGGGGGAGGGGGGTGATGTATGAGGATAACCTATATCTCTATAAACAAACATGTTACAGACATGAAAGTTGGTACTTAGATTCTCCTTTAAAAAAAAAAAAAAAACATGTTTTACCATTTCCTGAAAATCCACTTAGGGGGTGAAAAAGGGGGGGGGGGGTGATTTATGAGAAAAGATAAAATTTATAATTTAAAATCTTCATTATAAAGTAGGTTTACATGCAAAACTCTCCTTGCTCCTGAGTGTCATGTAGTTCTCAATATATGATATCACTAAAAAAAATAATACTCTCTTTTTTTTTTTTAACATCTGACATTTAAGAGTCCATAATATATCATTTTCAATTTATAATAAACAACAATTTTTTATGAGCCGGACGAAAGCCCACCCACAATTTAGCTGATAGGGTGCACATATACGAGAAACACAGAGAAATAATGAAAACTCACAAGTTGATGTCAGCGAGTGGGCACACCCGAAGTGAGGGCACGACGTCATTGAGAGTCGGTCGTGCGTTCTCGGTTTTTAGCATATTTTTAATAGTGCCGGAAGAACACTCCACCAACAACTTAGCTGATTGGGCTGTCCATGTGCGAGAAACACCAGAAAAATTAATGAAATCTCACCAAGTTATTTTCAGCGAATATGCAACCCAAACGGGCACACACGTGAGGGCATACGTTGTTGCGAGCTGGGCAAGGTTTGTCTGTATCATTCTCTGTTTGTAATAACAACACTAAAAATTAATTGTTGAACAAACTATCTTTGTTTTGTAGCCAATACGCAACGACTAACGTCTGCAATAAAAACATTGTTTTATTTACGTTAAGACGTCACCTTGGTAAATTATATTTTGTAGATTTTGGACAAAAAATATAATGTTTTCTTTTAAAAACAATTGTACCCAAGACTCCACAAAATCCCCGCGAGCCAAAGCCGTGGGCTACAGCTAGTCAAATATAAAACTATTGTATCAATCTTATGTCATCAAAATGGACAGAAATATCAAATGTAGTATAAAATTTAATCATATAAATACAGGAATTATGCATTACTTCTGGCACTGCCCTAAAATTAAGGAATTTAGGTATAGGTCTTTTTCTGGGTTAATAAAAAATTGAAGAACTAAATAGATATAAAGGAATATCAAATTATTGGATTGATAAAATGTACTGATTTTAATATGCCTATTAAGTTAATAATATACATGTATTTTACTAGGGAGAAGAAGTTGATTTTGATGTCTATAAAATAAAGGAAAGAAACCCTCTTTTAATAGGTTAATTAAATTGGTGAAGGAGCAGCGACTTACAATAGAACTGTATGATGGTAAATTTGATATGCAAAATTAGAACAAGAATATTTGTTTAATATGGAAACCATAAATAAAATCTCTTCCAATAGAAGTTCAAAGAGGTTTTACTAATCCATTTGAGGATAGATACTCTATATAATGTTAGCTAAAATTAGAGGAGAATGAAGATAACAACAATTGATAATATCGTAATTTGTGTATAAAAGGTTATTAGGGAAATTTAGAGTGTAGTTTTATGTTTATTTTTTACACCCTTCATTAAAGAGAGTTTTTTTTTTTTCACTTTCATGAAATTGTTGCACAGTAGTCTCTATTATTTTGAGGTGGCTCACATAAAAATTTTCACTGATTTTTTCTTTTTTTTGTGTGTGTTCACTATGATGAAATTGTTGCACAGTAATCTTCAGTATTTGGAGAAGGCTCATATGAGTTTTCTAAATATTTTTTTCTGGAATTTTTTTTTTAATGTATCATTTTAATGTCGCTGTAGTGAAGTAGTATTCCTCACTTATTTTATGAGGTTTATATGAGATTTTTGTATTCACAAATCAATATATAGTAAGCTGTTTTTCTCTTTCTTCATTTTTCCCTCATCCCTCCCTAGTTATATTTTGTGTATACATTTTATTCCTTTTTCTTACCCCTCTCGCCTTAAAAAAACTTCTAAAGACGCTGCTCCATAACTTGTCCGCCTAGGGATCGGATTGATTGACAGCCCCTGCTAGCGGACGAATTGGCCACGAATCAGCAAGCGGGCAGCATTGCATTGCTGTCAGCATTTATCGTTGTGCAGCCGGACATGATTACGCTACAATCTGTATCATGTCCACTCACACTTTAATAAATCGGCCCCATCATGTTAAGGGACAGTCTAGTCAAAAACAAACTTTCATGATTCAGATAGGGTATGTGATTTTAAACAAACTATACAATATAGATAACATTGTGCTCATGCAGTAGAGTATCCCTAGGAGCAGTGATGTGCAGTCACTAGAGGGCAGGTGAGGCAGTGCTTCACCCTCTCATATGGGCAAAAATAAATATTTTTTTTATTGGCTTTAAAAAAATAAAAAATTGCTATTTTTTTTCCCCAGCATTTTTTTTTTCACAGCTACATGTTGTGCAATGGAGAGGCACAAGCAGGCCTGCCCACCATTACACACATGCTGCGACATCTACTGGATGAAAGTGGTTAAGATCATTGCATGGGCCCATTATCTGCTTACTTTGACGGCAGTTCCCATTTTGGGCTGACTCAATCCAGTGAGAGGCATTAGTAAGTCGGAATTTAGGGTTGGGGCTGGATGTTAAATCATATAAAACAAAACAAAAACGGAAAAAAAAACAAAACTTTCATTTATTTTATTGCTGTCCTATGAAGCTGACAGCTTTGCTAAAGTGAAAAAAGAGAGTTCTGTTCTTCCCCTCTAAGTTCAGTGGAACTGTTCACTGTCACTTCCTGAATCCTTACAGAGCAGGAAAGGAAAGAGGCAGAGAGAGCAGTGTTTCACCCACATTTTATTGTAGTAAGTGCTGCAGCCGTAGATTTTACTGAAATGGATTCTATCTAGTGAAAATGATAATTTAATGAATGTGGTTTAGTGTTTTTTGTTGAATTGTGTTCAGATACAGCTCATTAACAGGGGGGGACAGTAAGTGAGCATAACCCAATACTTACAGGAAGTCAAAGGGTCAATTCAAATTTAAATCCATAATTTAAAACCCAGAGTTTGAAGTTAAGTGTGCAGTGTCCACATTATTTAAATTAAAGTTTTTGACATTGAATATGGCTAAGCCTCCCTTTTCATGGTTATTTGATTTAATTAGGTACAAACTCCATATATGTTATGTCTGTTACAGTCAGAGGATGCAGTATCTATTTTTATTTTTCTCTGTGTCTCCATTTATTTAAAGACTGCTGTTAACTTGTAATTCACAAATCAATTGAAAGCTGTTGCATTGTGATTTTAATATGTGCTGCTTTTATACAAGTTTATATTAATAAAAGGAGATAATGAGTCATTTAAAAAATATATGTAATTATTGCAGTTAAATGTTTTTAGAAATAATGCCACTGTAAAGTAACTGGTTAAACACATAGTCAAAGGGAGACATTTAAAATTAAACTTTCATGATTGGAGGTAGAGCATGCTATTTTAATAGACTTTTCTAGTTATTTATATTTTGAGAATTAGCAATCAACTGTTACTGGCCCCATGTCAGCAAATCAAATTAGTTTTTGAAAGGAACATGAAAGTCATAATTACATTTCCATCATTCAGATAGAAATTGCACACAAAAAAAAAACTTTCTATTTTACTTTTATTATTATGTACTTCATTCTTTGGTATCCTTTGGTGTCCTTTGTTGAAGAGCATACCTAAGTGGGATGTGCACGTGCATATGAACACCATATTGCAGCAGCTGTGTTGGCAGTATTGATAACTTTGTGTAAAAACTTGTATGGTAAATTATTTCTATTTTTACAATACAGTAGTGAGTAGAGAAGAGATTGTGTATCATTCTAATTGCTTTAGTAACTGGCACTGTGCCACAGAATTGTTGTGAGTGTGTATGTGAGCAGAGTGTGTGTGGGTGTCAGTGAGCAGAGTATGTGTGCTTTATTCTCCAGGTAATCAATACATTTCCGATGAGCTGGTGCTTTAGTGCAGTGTTTCTCAAAAATGGTCCTCAAGTACCCCCCCAACAGGCCAGGTTTTCATTATAGCCAAATCAGTGCACAGGTGAAGTAATCAGCTGATCAGTAACTCAGTGGTTACTAACTTGCTCTCACCCATCACCTGATTATGTCACCTGTGCACTGGTTCAGCTATCATTTAAACCTGCCCTGTTGGGGGTACTTGCGGCCCTCTGTACATGTGTTTCTCTGGCGTATCATATCTAGTGCCTCACCAGCCTCTGACTCACTGCACATCACTGCCTAGGAGTCAGCACTGATTGGCTAAATGTAAGTCTGTCATAAGAACTGAAATAATGGGGCAGCTGTGCAGAGGCTTAGGATATAGAGTATCACAGAGGTAAAAAGTATATTAATATAACCATGTTGGTTATGCAAAAATTGGGGAATGGGTAATAAAGGGATTATCTGTCTTTTTAAACAATAAAAATTCTGGTGTAGGACTGTCCCTTTAAGGGACCATGAAATACAGCAGAACTGCCTATTCAAGAAAAGCATAGATAAAAGACAATTAAATCATTTGAAATTTCCTTCCATTTCATGTCCCATGTATCTTGTGGACAACCTCAGTGAATCTCATATATGTATACACTTTTATACAAGCTTAGTTTAAACTGGTGCGTAAGAAGAATATGCAAATTAAAAGACGTGCACAAGCTGATAACAGGAGTAATATTGTAAAGTTTGTTAAAAACACTTAGTCTGTATGAGTCATGAAAGTTGAAATTTTAACTTTAGTGTCCCTTTAAGAACAAAGTGAACTCTGGAGAGTCATTAACAGAGGCTTTATGTGCTCTGAGTAATTAAGCAAGCCTGAAAAACGTTTTTGTACACAAAATAACAATACTAGGAGTTTTTAAAGACTTTCCCTATTGTTTGTCTACTTCCAGGCAGATTTTATATACTCTTTATTACTGTAGCAAACACAAGTGTAGCTTTGTAACCCTTGGCTGCAGAGAGCTTCTCTAAACTAATTATCCCTTCATATATGATGTCAGGGTGAAGCTATAGGCCCACGGATGTGAAAATCTTAGCAAAAATATTTTGTTAACGCAGTAAACAGTGCTGTACCTGTGTTATTGCCCTACTGCTTGTGAAGATTTTAT